>NC_072493.1:6552500-6622500 GCF_027574615.1 Eptesicus fuscus
CGCGTCTTCCTCCCTCCTGCTACCCTTCCTCCTTTCTTCCCTTCCTCCTTTTTTTCTTTAATATCCTGCGACCACAAAATTCAAATATTCTTTTGTGTCACACTTTCAATTGCTGTGCATCATTCACCGATCTGTCAATCCATCCATCCATCCATCCATCCATCTCTCCCTCCTTCATCCATCTGTCCATGCATCCATCCACTCATCCACCTACCTATCCATCATCCATCCATCCACCCATCCATCTACCTATCCACCATCCATCCATCTGTCCATGCATCCATCCACCCATACATACATCTACCCATCCATCTATCTATCCATCCATCCATCCACCTATTCCCATCCATCCATCCATCCATCCATCCATCCATCCATCCATCCATTATCCGTGTATCATCTATCTACCCATCCATCCATCCATCTATCCACCCATCCATCCATCCATCCATCCTATCCATCCATCCATCCATCCATCCATCCATCCATTACCCATCTTTCTTCCATTTTTCAGTGAGCATGTATTTTAATCACTGTCCCTATAAGAGCAAAGACAGCTTGGTTCATGGGATCTGTGCTTTGTCCCCCACCCTCAGGCCTTATTCACTGTTCACTTTACAAGTCACTTCTTGGGAGGGGACAGGCCAGCAGGCCAGGAACGCTCCTCGAGGCGTCCTTCCCAGGCCCGGTGCCAGGGCTTTCCTTCCCTCAGTCACAGGTGTCAATGCCTCTGGGCTGTCATCCTCTGCATACAGGTGGCCCTGTCTCTCCTCTGAGAAAACTCACAGGCCCAGGAGGAAGAATTGGTTTGTCCGAGGAGCACAGCCAAGGACAGAAACGGAGTGTCTTCCTGGAGGCAAAAGGCAGATTTCCCATTGCAACCCTAGGCCTTCGTTTCAGAAGGTCAGCCGGGAGGGTCTTAAAAAGCACTGCAGCTGGTTGTGAATAGGGCCCTGGGAACAAGCAAGTCCTGTCCAAGAATACTCTCTGGCCCTGAGCCCACAGCCTCTTCTTCTGACCGGGAATCTGCCCCGTGACCAGTCTCTCCCAGCTTCTGTCACTCAGCCTCGCCTGCTTCGAGATGGATGGCCAAACAGGTGGACAGACCGACGGATAGGTGGACTCTGAGCCCTTGTGTCTTTTCCTGGGTCCCAGGTGCCCCCTGGGGAGCAGCTTTTCCTATGCAAGTCAGGAATGCCTATCACTGAGCTCTTCCCAGGTGTCCTGGCCCGAGGGAGGAGGACTGGACACGGGCGGTGCAGGAGCGTGGGCCCTGGGCCCTCCTTCCCAGGAGGGGTGAGTGGTGAAGCAGTCTGCAGAGACGGAGTCTGGGGGAAGCTGGGGCCTGACCCACGTTGTAGAGTCCTTATCTACCTATTCACCTCTCTGGGAGTCCTTTTTTACTTAAGACATCTATTTGTAAGGTCTCTTTACATATTTGAGAGTATTAATCCAGTATCTGGCCTTTGTTGATTTTTAATATATAAATATTTTCCTATTCTGCAGCGTTAATTTTGCTAATAGACATGTTAAAATTAACTTTATTGAGTAACTCCTCTTTAAAAAAAAATTCCAATCCCCTCACCTCCTTCCCTTTGGTGACCATTACCGTATTTTCTGATGTATAAGACAATTGGGCGTATAAGATTTTCCTGGGTTAAAAAGTCGTCTTAAACGCCGGAAAATATGGTAATTGTAACAGGAACGATGGAACAGAGGGTGGGGATTGTTTCAGAAAAGGTACCGTATTTTCCAGCTTATAAGACGACTTTTTAACCCAGGAAAATCTTATACGCCCAGTCGTCTTATACGCCGGAAAATACGGTTGTTTGTTCTCTATGTATGGGTCTGTTTCTGCTTTGTTTTGTTTATTCGTTTATTTAATATTTTAACTTTTTGATGCAATTGTAAATGGTACTGTCTCCTTAATTTCTCCTTCCGCTCATTCATTATTGGCAAAGTTACTTTGCCATGTCTTCTGGAACATTCTGGTCATTTCACGATCAAAGCGTGGTCCAAATTGATTATTTGTTGTAGGTACCGATCAGTATTAACGGTTTCACCTGGTTTTAGAAGCTCATAATGCACCACACCTTCCTGATCCCATCAAACACAGAGCATTGTCTTCTTTCCGAAGTGATTTGGCCTTGCAGTCGATGTTGATGGTTGACCTGGATCAACCCGTGATTTTGTGCATTTGTGATTCTCAAAATAAATCCACTTTTCATCACCAGTCACAATTCAATGCAAAAAAGACTTTCTTTCGTGCCATTGAAGCAACATTTTACTGATGACTTTTCGGTTTTTCATTTGTCTTTTGTTCAGTTGATGTGGCACCCATTTTCCTTCCTTTAAAATCTTTCCCATTGCTTGTAAATGATCAGAAATTGTTTGCTGAGCGACATTTAATCTTTCTGCAAGTTGTTTTGGAGTTTGACACGCATCTTCATCCAATAATGCTTGTAATTGTTGGTCTTCAAACTTTTTCGGTTGACCTGGACGTTCTTTATCTTTCACATCGGATCATCACTTTTAAAGCGTTTAAACCAGCGTTCACAAGTATATTGAGATGGAGCCGAAATACAGCCACTGGCTGGGGGCCACGCTTTCCCGAGTACAGCGTCGAGTCGGCTCAATCACAATAAATAAGAATTATATATCGCTTCATCATGTTTGCATTACACTCGCAAAGCGCAGGATAGAACACCACGTGCTGCCGCCCAGTTTTAGAAAAGACAGTGACGAGTTAATCCTGCCGCAGAGCGATGCGCGGTGGGGTGCAGCCGGGACAGCCGGGGCTCCGAGGGCGCTGCCGGGGCGCGGCTGCCCGAGCGCCACGCTGGCCCCTGCGGGCTGGTGGCCGGAGCAGGAGGAGAGCCACCGGGCTGCCCCTTGCGATGGTGTCTGGTGTCCCCCCTGCCCTCCCACCCGCCCCCGCCGGAGCCCGCCGGGCCCTGTCCGTCCGCAGGAGCTCCTGGGCGGCGGGAGGCCGTCCCCTGCGGGGAGTGGCCAGGGGGTCCCTCTCAGCAGGCCCTGGGGCAGCGCTGAGCCGAGCAGGACACTGCTGTCCCCTCACCTGTTTGTGTCGCCGTCGCAGCTGGACCGGCTGGGGTGGGGGCCCCTGACTTCCCTGGCAGCTCCGAGGGGGTCGCCTGAGGATTTCCTTAGGGGTCCTGGTCTCCTAGTGGGGGAGGGGCGGGAGCCGTGGGCCGACACTGGGGTATCCGGTTGGGCGTCTCCTGCACATGCATGTACCACACTAAAGGTTCACGCTATGTGGGCGAGGACACAGACGAAGACACACACGCCGGCGAACACGCACATGGATGCACCCTCCCCCCCACCCCGCACATAGGCCAGGTGCGCACACGGGGACAGCACACAGACACCCCCCAGTTCTTCCTAGCGCCCCCCAAGTGGGGCATTTCTCCCTCCACCGCTGTGGCAATAAGGATCCAGTGCCCCCCACCGTCCCCTCTCACTGCACCCCATCTAGCCCCCACATCTCCTCTTCCCTGCCCCGGCATCCTCTCCCTCACACCTTGCCTGGCCTCATGACCCCTGACCTCCCAGACCCCGTTTCCTGCACCCCCTCCCCCAGCAACTGGGACAAAACCCTGGTGTCCTGACGCCTGGCTGGTCAGCCCCCCTCCCTTGCTGGGCTGCTGCTCGACTCCCAGCGTCTCCCCCAAAAGACTCCCGGGACGCCCCTACCCGCCCCCCCCCCCACATCACACTCCAGGTCCTGAGGGAGCAGGAGGCTGAGGGGGACCCTAAGGAGAGGGGGTGGCAAGTGTGGGGGAGGGGAAGGGCCTCCCCATGTGACCCCAGCAGGCAACTCACCCCCTGGCTGCTCAGGGGATGGAGGGCCTGGCACATGTGGAGCGGATGGAGCCTGGGACTGGGGACCCCGGAGGGCAGGGGCCGTGGGGGACAGGGCCGTGGGCTGCCTCTCACAAGAAGAGCACAGGTAGGGTGTCGTGGGATTGAGGGAAGGAGACTGTGGCCCCTCTGGTCTGTGTCAGGTCCCCCCCAACCCCCTGTGCAAGCTTCCTGCCGTGTGTTCCCTAGGCCTGTGTCACCTACACGATTTTTCTTTCTTTCTTTCTTTTTTTACTGTTGAAACATATTGATTTCAGAGAGGAAGGGGGAGAGGGAGAGAGAAACATCAATGATGAGACAGAATCATGGACCGGCTGCCTCCTGCATGCCCCCCACGGGGGATGGAGCCCACAACCCGGGCAGGTGCCCTGACTGGGAATTGAACCGTGACCTCCTGGTTCCTAGGTTGCTGCTCAACCACTGAGCACACCAGCGGCCCTACATGCTTGTTTATGCTCGTAATGGTCAGCAGGAGGCGGTACTGAGCTTTGGGAACATGCTCTCTACCAGCGTATTCGCCAGGCAGCCTGCCTCTCGGTGCCTAGAGCAGTGGTCGGCAAACTGCGGCTCGCGAGCCACATCCGGCTCTTTGGCCCCTTGAGTTTTTAGCAAAGGCTAGCTTAGGAGTACCCTAATTAAGTTAATAACAATGTACCTACCTATATAGTTTAAGTTTAAAAAATTTGTCTCTCAAAAGAAATTTCAATCGTTGTCCTGTTGGTATTTGGCTCTGTTGACTAATGAGTTTGCCGACCACTGGCCTAGAGCAACGCCTGGGTGTGTGTATGGGGGTGGCGGGGGGCCAGGGGCTGCTCCTTAGGGACTGGCACCCTGGTCCTGTTACCTAGGCCGTCACAGGACCCTTCCTGGGAGTCCCACCAGCCAGGCAAGTCCGACCCCCCCTGCGCGGGGCTGTCCCGGGGACGCCAAGGTAGCCATGAGGAGCCCGGGGCACCGCGGGGGATGGGGAGACCACGCAGTCACGACTCCGTCTCTCCGAATGCCACAGCCATTTTTAAAACGTCAATGCCTACTTTCTGCCACATGTGAGATGTCCTCCGCCCACAGAAGCTGTCAAATAAAAATTAATTTTGGTCTAAAAACCCAACCAAACCCGGCTGCGTATTTTTGACACGCACGTCGGCGCGTGTGCAGGGGACACGTTCCCCCCTAATGAATCACTGCGACGCTGAAATGGAGCACCGAGCAAGAACGGTTACCGCGCCGCGCCGACCGTTTAACCTGGCCACTGTCTTTATTGCCGTCACTATAAACCTAACCGAGCACAACTGGCTGGTGACGGGCGGAGAACCGTTATGGACCGCCAGGGAGAGGCCGATTTTTCAAAGGCAGCCATTCAGTCCGGCTGCAGCCACTACCCCCCCCCCCCACTATCGCTGTTATACTCTTTTGAGGATATTTTATCGCGGCAATAACCTCTCACAATCAGCCGTTACCGCGGTTAATGACTGGACAGCTGCCGCCAGACCCGCCTTGGCGGGCCCCCAGCTCCTCGCCGGCAACGCGGTTGTTACCTGCAGGTAGCCCGTTGCTGGAATTTCTTTTTCTTCTTCTTCTTTTAATATTATGAACTCTTTTTAAATTAATTTTTTATTTAAAAAACGTTTTTATTGATTTCAGAGAGGAAGGGAGAGGGAGAGAGAGATAGAAACATCAAAGATGAGAGGGAATCATGGATCGGCTGCCTCCTGCACGCCCCCCACTGGGGATGGAGCCCGAAACCCGGGCATGTGCCCTGAACGGGAATCCAACCGTGACCTCCTGGTTCATAGGTCAACGCTCACCCCCGAGCCCCGCGGCCAGGCCGGGGAGAGCCTTTCAGACGAGCATGTAGAGTTCTGAGATGGGCCTCTCTGCAGGGAGCACCTTGCTTAAGGGAAGATGGCACATGTGGGCCCGGCACCAGGGCTGAATGTGTTACACCGAAGGGTTGGTGCTGGGATGGGGTGGCCCAGGTTCACCGGCACGTGGCTCACAGGGGGACTGTCACCGGGTGCGCAGGCCGAGGGGCGGGGCCGCCAAAGGGACAGGCCCCTCGGCACCCGCCAGGCCCGCCCGCCCGGGGAGGGCGCTGGTGCCCCTTTTGTTGGCTTTTACAGTCCCAGTACCGTGCCTGGGCAGCGGGAGGGGCACCAGGAGGCCCTGCCCTGCCCACCTGCTCCCGGGCACCTGGCAGGTCCCGCAGCTTCCCGGCCGCTCCTGCCAGGCAGCCTCGGCTCCTGGAGGCACAGTGACTGCGGGACGTCACCCGCGTCTCCGCTGTGCAGGCAAAACAAAAAAACGAATGTTTGTGAGAGGGAGGGGAGGCTTCTGCAGCCGGAGAGGAGGCCAATTAGACCTCTTCACATCTGAGACGCGTTTTAATTTGAGAGCGTGGAGTTCTTTTCAAGGGTACCAGCTTTTGCTAAATATTTGAAAATCATTATGTCTCAGGCTCGCCTGAAGTTGCTTGGGAATCAAATAACACGTTAAAAAGCAGCACCGTCTCCATGTTTATGTGACCTGGTGGGCGACCCCCTTCACGCACCCCCCCGTCCGGCCCCCCCATGACGGCCAGGAGACACTTTTGGACACACGGGGGATTGGCGTGGGGAAGAGGGGAGGTGACGAGGTGCCCTACCAACACCCCCATTTGAACGCTGCCCCCAGACTGCAGCGGTCCTGTGCCTTTAAATCACCGGGAGTTTCATGAACCCCACTCTCTAGCCTTTTTGTAAACGACGGAAAGCGCGACACGTTCTTAACACCGATCACCGCGCACTGCGCCCGCCCCCTAGAGCTCATCTTTTCCAAATTTAAGCACTTAGCACACGGAAGTGCTCCCATAAATTAACGTGGCAGCCGCGGCATCTCCGTGGGAAGTGATTCAGGCGGTAAGGGCCGGAGGTGCTGAGCGAGGGCCAGCAGGCCTGCGGGTCCACTGTCCCGGGATTGATTTTTAATGACTTTCTATTGATTGGGCGCCTCTTAAACCTGATGGCCTCAGGTGGGTCTTGCATATCCATCACGCCTCGCTTTGGCCGCTCTGCACGGCGAATGGCGGTTTCATCTCCCGCCTGCCGGGACGCGGCCTTTCCAGGGAGGAGCCCCGGGCAGCCACCAGGGAGACGGCAGGATGCTGTCCCGATGCTCTGGCTTGTGAGTGACACCGTCCACGAAAAGCCATAGAGGGATCCGCACCCATGGACTCGCACACCTGGAAAGCCCTCGGGCGGAGATCAGGAATGGCTGGATCCAGGGGCTCTCTCCTCCGTCTTCTCTCCCTGTCTCCCTCTTTCGCTGCAGTTTGGTCTCGCCTCTGCCTCTCCCTCCCTCTTCTCCTTCCTTTCCCCTCCCTCCTGGCTGCTTCCACCCTGCTCTCAGTGCCCATGTCTGCAGGAAGGCTCTCTGCCCGTGCAGCCCCCACCGTTCCAGTCTCGCATCTCGAACTTCCGGGTCCATCAGAAGGAGAAGCTCTGGGAGCAACATCCCAGAGGAGACCCCAAAGCAAGCCTCATTGCATCAGCTGGGCTCGCGAGCCCTTTTCGGAGCCGTCACTATGGCCAGGGGCTTGATGCTCTGAGTGGCCTCATCTGGCCACACACCTGCCCTTGAAGGCGAGCGTAGAACCAGGTTGTGGGGCTGGGTGAGAAAGGTGAAGGAATTTATCAAAAACAAAACAAAAAAAAAAACCCAAACTCATAGACTCAGGCAGCAGTATGGCGTTTCTCTCTCTCTCTCCTCTCCCTTCCATTCTCTCTCTCTAAAAAGAAAAAAAATCAATTGAAAAAGTATCCTCAGATGAGGGTTAACAACAACCAAAGACAAGGGGCCCAGCGGCGTGGCTCAGGGGTTGAGAGTGGACCCAGGAACCAAGAGACCACGGGTTAGATTCCTGGTCAGGGCACGTGCCAGGTTCCGGGCTCCGTCCCCAGTAGGGGGCGTGCAGGAGGCAGCCAGTCGATGATGTTTCTCTCTCATCCATGTTTCTATCTCTCTCTTCCTCTCCCTTCCTCTCTCTCTAATATCAATAAAAACACATCTAAAAAAAGAAAAAGGAAGTGAGGTCCCATCGACAGAAACCCTGAAACCCCGGCCTTGCCGTGAGGCGGGTGAAGGGCCGCGTAGGGACAGGTCTCCGGGCTGGGAAGCGGGCGCGCGTCACGTGCGCCCAGACCCTTGGCAGAGCGGCCGGCTGAGGTCATGGGGAGGACGGAGATGGAGATAAGGTGACGGCTGGCGGGAGAGGCCTGGCACAGCGCGTTCCCGTGGGCGCTAGTTACTGCGCTCCGCGAAGCGACACGGGAGAGGCGTGAACTTAAAGTCTGCGTCTGTCTGTAGGCAGGAATGAGGGGAGCCCGCCAGGCACCCCCAGGGCTGGAGACGCAGCTTCCCACCCTCGAGGTCTGCGGGGAATGGAGAAGCACTTCCAGGAACAAGGGCTGGTGGAGTGAGAGTGGCTGCCACACCAGCAGGAACCCCGCGGGGGGAGGAGGGGGGCAAAGTGGGTCCGAGGAGAAGCCCCTGAGGGTCTCTCACCCTTGAACAGCTGGACAAAAAGCCGAAAGAAAAGGAAACTTAAAGCGAGACCCGCTCCCCAAGGCGCGTAGGTTCGAGGAATGTGTTACACACGGAGGAGGAGGGACGGGTTCAGGGAGCTGGGAAGGCACGCGCCCTCCCTCACACGAGAAGAGAGAGGGCGCCCCGATTTATGTCCTCTCCGAGGGCTCAGCTGTGTCAGGGGAGGAGGCGGTGGCAATGGCGGCCGGGCAGGTGGACGGGCAGGTGGACGCTGCGAGGAGGGTTCAGCTGAGCCTTAGACCAGCAGGAGGCTGAGTGCAGGCTGCTGGTTCCCGGGGGGTCAGCCGGGGCCACAGATATGGGCACAGGTGTGTCTCCTCTTGCCACATTTTAAAAAATAACTTTTCATTTTTAAAATATGTTTTTATTGATTTCAGAGAGAGGAAGGGAGAGGGAGAGAGAGAGAGAAATACCAATGACGAGAGAGAATCATGGATCGGCTGCCTCCTGCACTCCCACTGGGGATCGAACCCCCAACCCGGGCATGTGCCCTGAAAAGGAATCCATCCGTGACCTCCTGGATCCGAGGTTGATGCTCAGCCCCGGAGCCACGCCGGCCGGGCAGCAAGTGCCATGTTAACTCTCGTCTGGCCCAGGGGTCAGCGAGCGGCCCTCGGCCTGCTGCGGCCCCCACAGGCGACCACAGCCTGACTCAGACGTGGGACGCAGCCCAAGGCCGCGGTGCGGCGAGGCCCTGAAGGAGTTAAGTGAGTGGGGAGTGTTATCAATATTGTATCAGTCACAGATGAGAAACGACAGAGCGGCGTCGGTGTGATTCATTCATCGGTTTATGGACACCGCGGCCCCCGGGGACTGTCACAAATCCACTTGATGTTCCTGAGTGTGAGATTTAGCATTTGGGCCTTTGATTTCCTGAAAGATGTGTAAAAACTCATGCAGCCAGACAACTCCCTGCAGGCGATTCATCTGGGTTGGCTTTTACGTAACAGTCACTCCAATCAAGTGCCGGCAGTAACTCCCGCTCGTACCTCGCCTCCCAATTCCCGTGTCTGAGCTGCGGGGCCGCGGGGGGGCCCGGAGCCCTCCGTTCCCCGGCTTCTTCGGGATGCGCAGGCCCAGCTGGGGCCGTGCTTCAAGAAGAAGGCAGCTCCTTGCTTCTATATATTTTTAAGTCTCTCTTTAAAATATATATATATTTTGTATTGATTTCAGAGAGGAAGGGAGAGGGAGAGGGAGAGAGAGAGAGAAATACCAATGACGAGAGAGAATCGTGGATCGGCTGCCTCCTGCACGCCCCCCACTGGGGATCAAGCCCACAACCCGGGCCTGTGCCCTGACCAGGAATCGAACTGTGACCTCCTGTTTCCTAGGTCGACGCTCAACCACTGAGCCACACCGGCCGGGCCCGTTCCTTGCTTCTCACCCTCCAGTCCTGTGTGAGGCCTGAGTTTCAGTGCGAGGTGGGGTGAGTGCGTCAGGAGCCGCTGGGGCCCTCGGAGCTGGTGTTGGGGTCCAGAGGCGACTCCGGGCCCCCCGCTGCCCCAGGCTGTCTGGGCAGCAGGAGCGGGAGGACGGACGACCTGCCCCTGCTCGCTTAGCCCAGGCGGACACATAACTGCGCTGTTAATGGCTTGATGGATAGCGGCTCTCAGCTCCAGGATCCTGCACGTCCCTTACCACAGCCGCCTCACCCACCTCTCAGTCTCCTTCTCGATTTCTCATCATTTGTACCAAAAGCAGGTGGGGGGGGGGGCACAGGGCCTCTGTGAGCGTGGGCACGTGGATCGCCCCGCGGAGAGAGAGGAACGGCGATAGGCACGGGCTTCGACCGTCCCTGCTCTTCAGCACGCGGTTCCGACCGGCTCAGAGCGCGGCCGCCCTGGGCGGGAGGGGGGTAGGAGGGGGGGTGGGAGGGGGGGGGAGGGAGGCAGCCTCCCCGGAACGAAGCGTCTCACCATCGGGGACTGGGAGGAAGGCCCGGTGAGCACCGCACTTTGTCCACGGGGAGCGGGGGTGCAGAGTGGCGGTAAGCTGCCCGAGGTCACGGCTGGTAAACGGCAGAGCTGGGCTTCGGGACGGTGCGTGGTCCCCGCAGGCAGCGCCCACCACGGAGCCGGCCGCTGCTTGGTGGTGGCGAGTGAGCGTCTCCCCGGGCTTGTCGGGGCGTCTCAGGTGGGTGAAGGGCAGCCACGTCGCTGGTCCCAGGCATTCCGCCCCCTCCCGAGGGGCCACGTGCAGGTCACAGGTGCCGCCTCCAGACGCACGGAGCCCAGGCCACGTCACGGGGCCAGGGGCTGACACGGCTGGGCTCTGAGCTGGAGGGTCCGGGAGGGACGCCCACACTCAGGGGCTCCCCGGGTGAGGGAGGCCTGGCCGAGGGGAGCAGACCTCCCGGAGCAGCGCAGGGGCGGAGCGGCAGAAGTCACACAGCCGGCGGCACGGGAGGTGGCACGCTGGAGAGGAGCAGGAGAGGGGCCCGGAGGGCAGAGCCGGGCCCAGACCTAAGGCTTCTCCGGGGAGGCCGGATGCTCCCGGAGGCGCGGCCTGGAGGGGGCAGGGGAAGAGGCGGAGCTGGAGAGAGAACGGGTAGGCGTTTCCAGCCTTGATGAAAGACGGGAGTCCTCAGAGCAGAGCCATAGCGCCTGGCCGGCATGGTTCATGGTTAGGCGCCTGCCCTCGACCTTGGGCCTCAGGTGCCATTCCGGTCAAGGGCACATACCTGGGTTGCAGATTTCCAGTGCCGGTTGGGGCTCACAGGGGAGGCAACTAATGATGTGGCTCTCTCACATCAGTGTTTCTCTCTCTCTCTCTCCTCTCGTCCCTCCCCCCTCCCTTACACGCTCTCTAAAATTAATGGAAAAAAATGTCCTCTGGTGAGGATTAACCAAAAAAAAAAAAAAAAGTCATAGAGTCCTAAGCAGGATTAAACAATCAATTCACAGGAGGATCATCACAGCCTGAAAAATAATAAAAATGAGAGGGGGGGTTCCTTAGAGGGTGCTGGACCCAGGGGCCTGTGCCTGCTCCTGCCCTGTCTGGGTCCCGGAACTCACAACACTCGCAGCCAACACCGGGAGGGGAAGACGGGACCGCAAACCAGCAGGCGAGATGCCCTGCGATGAGGGCTCAGAGGGCTCGGAGGGCTCGGAGGGGGAGGGGGAGGAGGGCTCAGAGGGGGAGAAGGGCTCAGAGGGGGAGGAGGGCTCAGAGGGGGAGGAGGGGGAGGAGGGGGAGTAGGGGGAGAAGGGGGAGGAGGGGGAGGAGGGCTCGGAGGGGGAGGAGGGGGAGGAGGGGGAGGAGGGCTCGGAGGGGGAGGAGGGGGAGGAGGGGGAGGAGGGGGAGGAGGGGGAGGAGGGTGCGTGGAAAGGACAGGACGCAGCCCGGGGCCTGTGTGCGTTGCCCTCGCCTCCGGGAGGTGCGCCTCGGGGGCCCTGAAGGAGACGCCCGTCCTGCCCGGCACCCATGGGGGGAAATCGTGTGGAGCCCGTGGCACCAAGAGGGCCCCTGGCCAGGCGTGAACGCCTCCTGAGCACGGACTGTGGCCCGAGGCCACGTGGGCTCCATGTTCAATCCCCACCAAGTGTCCCTTCGTCCCCAGCCTACCCAGCGAGGGCCACGGAGCCACCGGAACATGACCCGGGCGGTTCAGTGCTGGGGCGTCAGGAAGCTCCCATTGCTTCCTAAGGACACGGGGGGCCGTCTGGAGGGGGGGCGCGGCCAGCGCATGGGGATGGAATGTTGAAAAGCAAATGCGATCTGGCTGGTGTGGCTCAGTGGATAGAGCGCCGGCCTGCAGACTGAAGGGTCCCGGGTTCCATTCCTGGTCAGGGCACATGCCCAGTTGTGGGCTTGATCCCCAGAGAGGGGTGAACAGGAGGCAGCTGATCCATGATTCTCTCTCATCGATGTTTTCATCTCTCCTCTCTGAAATCAATAAAAGCATATTTAAAAAAAAACACACAAAAAAAGGGCATGTTTTAATTTTACGTCACAGAATCTCACCCAGCAGTGCTTATGGAGCACCTAGTGTGTGTACAACTTGTTTTGTTTTTTTTCTGTGTGTGTGTGTTTTCAAAAATATTTTTCTTGATTTCACAGAGGAAGGGAGAGGGAGAGAGATAGAAACATCAGTGAGAGAGTGTCATTGATGGGCTGCCTCCTGCACGCCCCCTACTGGGATGGAACCCACAACCTGGGCATGTGCCCTGATGGGGAATCGACCCGTGACCTTCTGGTTCATAGGTCGACACTCCACCACTGAGCCACACTGGCCGGGCTGTGCAACCTGTTTTATGTCCCTGGGGCAGCTCCGGGCCCCGCCTGTCCAGAGGTCAGCGCTGGGCGGTGTGCTGTGCAGGACGGGGCCGAAGGCGGCCTGTGTCCGGGCACATTTGTCCTCGGCTGGCCCAGGACCCAGACGCTCCGATGCAGCCACTTCCTGGGCTGCAGTGTGCACGCGCCTTGGCTGGCAGCCGTGCGTCTGGGAGGGTCGCTCCGCAGCATTTGGTGTGGAATTATTACCAAATGCTGGAGGGGAACGCCGCCAAATGCTGTATATCAGCTCAGACCCAAACTCCCCCACAATGAAATATTTATAATAAAAACAGACCCCGAGCGGGCGCAGGCTGGGGTGCCCAGCTGGCGAGGGGCTCCTGGCCGAGGGGCCCATCGGACCCGCCTGCTGGTGCAGGTGCCCCCGGGGTGGGGGTGGAGGGAGGCAGCCTGCTCCAGGCCCTGGAGTGCAGCCTGGGAGCCTCTCAGGAAGAAGGCGGGAAAAGCTGCGGGTTTTGAGGTCCTGATGGTGACAGGGCCCAGCCTCCCCGGCCCCCCCCCCCCCCGGCCCAGTCTCCCTCCTCCCTGGTCCCCTGCAGGGCTCAGTATACAGTAGGCGCTCGATAAATGCTGCTTCCCACCACAGCACAGCCCGGCCCATCTGGAAGCCACAGGGGTGAGCGCGGCGCGGCTGCGTGTTCCAGAGAGAGCCATCAATTATTTCCATGTAACATTTTCAGATGGAAACATCTCTACGAGGCCCGCGCATTTCCTCTCCTTCTCGGAAAACGCGGGCGCCATTAACCTTTCCGTAATGGCCCAGGGTTGTGCTCTGAACCTAGGAAGCCGAGCGGGAGGCAGCGCACCCCCCGGGGCCGCGAGGTGCGCGGGGTTCTCCCTCCGCTAATGGCCTCTGAGCGCAGCGCTCGCTCCAGTCGCCCCAGCCGCCTCCTCTTGGGGACTTGGGGTTCTCCCCTCACCAGCAGGCACCGCTCCTGTCCCTGTGGCCTCGGCTGGCGGGCCTTCTCTCTCCCTAAAGCACCGCGTCTATGGGACCGTGGGGCAGAGACCAGCACTCTGGGCATAGTTAGAGTTTTTTAAAAAGATATTTTTATTGATTTCAGAGAGGAATGGAGAAGGAGAGAGAGCCATGGACCGGCTGCCTCCTGCACGCCCCACACTGGGCCTGTGCCCTGAGGGGAATCGCACCGGGGATCTTCAGTCCGCAGGCCGAGGCTCTATCCACTGCGCAAAGCGGCAGGGCTGGGCGCGGTGAGAAGCGGCGGGAAGTGAGGTGTAGCTGCTTCGAGGGAGCCTCTGAGGGGCCTGCCTGAAGCGCGCACCTCAGGCTCGGTTGTGGCTGTCCAGGCCGCGCAGGGTCCTTCCTGCGTCTCTTCTTGCTTCGTGGCCCGAAGTCAGAGAAGGCGGGTGGCATCTGGGAAAGGAACTAGCTCGTTACTAGTCAGCGATGCCCAGGACGCGCCCGCAGACGGCCACCAATCTCTACCCCACCTGCAGGGGTGTAACCCTTCCCCAAAGATCCGATCAGAGCCGCAGCCGGGCTCAGTGGTTGGGCGTCCACCTAGGAACCAGGAGGCCACGGCTCCGTGCCACGGTTCAGGGCGGGACCACGCCCCGGAGACGCCACGTCTCTGACACTGGCTGGCTGCGTCCCTCTCCTGCTCACAGCCGAAAGGGGAAAGCGATACAGTGTTTCCTCTGAAGCCAGGAAGGGCCTGCTTGTCCCCTGCTGGGGAGGGGGGCACCCCTTGGGGCTGCCTAGGGCTGAGGGGTGAGCCCGGGGGCAGCAGGAGCCTGCTGAAATGACACAGTCAGAAGGAGGCCTCGCTGGCTACAATGTGGCTACAGCCTGAGGGTTAACGACCTCCTAGGAGTCTGCGCATAAGCCCTGAAGCCCCTCCCTCCCGGGCAGGAGGCAGGGGGATGTGAGGGGTATTGTGTGTGTCGGGGGGGCAGCCTTCAGGGCCAGAAGGTTGGAAATGCCTCAGGGGAGCCTCAGACCCTCCCACCCCCGACACAGAAGTCTCCCTTCTACCAACCGCTCCCAAGAACAGGCAGGCGATGCAGATAGCGGTTTCACGGTGAAAACGCTCGCTCCCTCCGATACTTGGGAGAGAACAAAGAATCAGATACAATTTAGATGTTCCCAAATAAGAGATTGTTTAAATAAATTATGTTGCATCCATTTGAAGGAACATTATGTAGCCATAAAATCATGTTTTCAAGCATATTTAATGACGTGGGGAATACCTTGCGCTACAAGGTTAGAAAATGAAAGCAGGACACAGAATCGTTTATACAGAACGCTTCGAAGTCTGGAAAAAATAAGACACGAGCAGAAAGACGCTCGGGAGGAGAGACAGAGAGGGTGGCGGGCGAGGTCTCGGGAGACAGCACCCTCGTCTCCGACCTCTCTGTCTCCGCATTCCTCCTCAGTGTGCACCAGGGCCGGGGATCAAGCTGCAACCGGTCTGTGTTCTTGACCGTGATCAAACCCAGGACCCTTCAGTCCTCGGGACAGGTTTTAAGTAATGCTGTTCATGTATTCATTCATTCATTCATTCATTCATTTGATTTGCCAGCGAAGGGTGAAAGAGTGCCTGATACACAGTATGAATTATTTAAGTATCAGATTAATTTCTTGATTAGTTCCATTAATATCTCTTAATGCCTGCACTGGGCCGGGAACCCCAGCGATGAAGCACCCAGCCTCGGGCAGGGAGGGGCTCCCACAAGCACAGCCCGAGATGGCACCCCTATGTGGGCAGCGATAGCCCTGGGAGGTCCACAGATCAGGACCCTCGGAGCCAGAGGGGGGCTGGATAGGCTGGGGTGGACATACCATGTCTCAAATGAACCCCAAGTATACAGATTCATTCCCAGTCACTGGGGGCCCGCCTTCCCACACCATCAGGTGCCAGTTCCCCAGACTGCACTCTGGCACGACCTGCTCACAGCCAAGCCCAGGCTGCAGAGCGCCCTGGAGGGTGCGGGGATGCAAGACCCTTGCATTCAAGCCCCCCGCCCCCCAGCCACTGCTCCCATCCCCCACTTCCCATTGGGTTCCACTTTGCTTCCCTCTTGGAGCCTGACACCATCAACCCATCCTCCCTTTCTGATTCCCCAAGATCCTCTGTAAGACTCGACTCAGCCCTTTGGTGGAATCCGGATTTAAAATGAAGTCTAGCCCTATGGGCGTGGCCCAGTGGCCGAGCATGGACCCAGGAACCAGGAGGTCAGGGTTCGATTCCAGGTCAGGGCACAGGCCCAGGTTGCAGGCCTGATCCCCAGTGTGGGGTGGGCAGGAGACAGCGGATCAATGATTCTCCCGCATCACTGATGTCTCTATCTTCCTCTCCCCCTCCCTTCCTCTCTGAAATCAAGAAAAATATATTAAAAACATAGAAATATAAGATGAAGTCTATAGTGATGTAGGCCTGGGCTCACTGCCCACCCTGAGCTAGGCCTGTGCCCTGGGCAGGGCTGGGAAGGCTCACTCGGGCTCTGAGTGTTGGCCAGCGCCAGTGGGCTTGTGCTTGGCCTGCCTGGTCCCCGATTGCTCGGTGCACGCGATGAGGAGCCTCAGGGTCACGCAGGGAAGTCCCGCGGCCATCTCAGGGAGCCTGTCTGCCCGGGGGAACCAGGTCATAGCATAAGCCAACCCTAGCTCTGTCACTTCTGAAAACCGCATTTTCCCCGTATTTGCTCCCTTTAGTTTCTAGCAGCAACCTGTGCGCCTCTCCGCACGCAAAACCAGGTGGAAAACGGAGCCTTGCGAAGGCGGGGCCTGGCCACAGCCGCGGGCCGGGTGGTGGGCGCCCTGGCAGCATGCAGCGGGCATTGAGGCCCCCGTCGTCCTAAGGAAATGCGGTCCAGACACTTCCAGGTCCCCCAGGTGCAGAGATCTGGGCTACTCCATGGACTCCCCCTGCGGCCAGCATCCTCTGGCCCCGTTCTGGCCAGAAGGTCCACGAGCTTTGTGGGTCCCTGCCTCGCCGCCCCCCCCCCCCAACCGACTACCAAATTGATGCTAGTGATTGCAGATCCCCACAGGCCTCAAAGGGGCACTCGGCACCTCCCCAGCTGTCCCACCTGCGGGCCGCAAAGGGGCCTGGTGGGAGCTGCGGCCGTACCCTCGGCACCGGCGCTCCGTTGGTGTCTGAGTAGCTGGCACGGAGATGCCCAGGTGGTCCTGCCGCAGGGAAACCACGGTCGTGGATAAGTTACATCCACGCGTGGCCCCAGATGTGATGCCGGGAAGGTGCTGTCCGTCCCCGGCTCTCCCCAAGCGCTCCGTGGACGGGAGTTGGGTTTGCCCGCGCTCTGGGAGAGCTGTTGTGCGGAGCGGGCGTGCCTGCGGCTCGGAGAGAACTGAGTTCCCGGCTGATCTGTGGCTGGGAAGGCCGTCGGACCCCTGTGCTTCCTGCCCTTGTGTCTGGGCTCCGGGCCCTCCAGGTCGCTCAGCCTCTTCCTCCTGCTTGAAGGAGGTGGGTCTGAAGTGGCTAATATTCTCCTCTCGGTGGTCCTTGGCTTGGTGGACGGTGGGGAAACTGAGGCTGGGTGGGACTTGGCGCCTCTAAAAACATGTGTTCTGGTCTTCTGGTCCCTCCCCCCCTGCTGCTCCAGAGCTCAGCACCCTCTTCAGACGCTCCCCTGGCCTCACTGTGTGGGTCACGTGGCCATGGCAGTGGCTGGTTTCTAACCTGTTTGTTGGGGGGCGGGGGGGGGGAGGGGAGGCTGAGCGACAGGCACAGGGAGCAAGGAGCTGAACAGAAACCAAATAAAGCGAGGCTGTGGCTGGGCTGGGACAGAGGTCAGGGCCCCTCTATGACGTGACAAGTTTCTTGGTTAATCCTTGCCCGAGGATGATTTTCCACTGATTTTAGGGAGAGTGGGCGAGAGAGGGAGAGACAGAGAGACACATCGATGAGAGAGAAACACATCGACTGGTTGCCTCCTGCACTCGCCCTGACCAGGGCCTGGGCCAGGGAGGAGCCTGCAACCCAGGTACGTGCTCTGGACCAGAATCGAACCCGGGGCCCTTTGGTCTGCAGGCCGACACTCTATCCACTGAGCCAAACAGGCCAGGGTGGCATGACACGTTTTCATGTCACAGGAGGCACTCTGAGAGGCCGGGCGTGGCTCCCACACCCACCCACGGCCACCGCCCACCCAGCTCACAGCCCACCCGGCTCATACTGATGCCCATTGGTCCCAGGAGGGCAGGAGGGGGGTGCCACCTTGGAGACCCGCCTCCGAGTCTCGGGCTGGGGACTGGCTGTCCTTCCGGGGCCATGAGGACTGTGAGCACAAGACTGTGTGTGGATGGCGGGCGGGGTGGGCTCCCAGAGAAATCCCGCAGGGTGAGGAGGGGAGGGGGCCAGGGGAGAAGGGGGGAGGCCCAGGAACCCTGGACAAGGGACAAAGGATGGGAGAGCCCCACGTTGTGGGAGTGGCCCCCAAACCCATGGGTGGGGCAGATCTCTCAGGAACTTTCAGTGCTTTGGCAGGACGCAGGCGGATGTCACGTTTGGGCCTCTGTGCTGGTCCAGCGCCCCCCGGCGCCCCACCTGGAGGCTGTGCAGGGCGGTCTCCCTGGGCTCCCCAGATGCAGGCATGGGGAGTCCTCAGGGAACGCAGAGCGCGCGGGAGCCGACAGGGGGCGCGCGCGAACTCCCACCGGAACCCAGCGCAGGGCTCAGGCCCCTGGCTCAGACTGCGGGGTGAGCAGTCGCTGCCTGGCCCGCCAGGCTCTCGGGGCTACAAAACACACCCCGCTTCCTCTCCGCAGCTCCGTGCACCAGCCCGGGTCCCGAGGCCGCCTGGAGCGCGGCTCTGCTGAGACACAGGGCCCTCCAAGGCGCGGGCGCCTCCCGCCTTCTAGCCTGGAAGGGGCGCCCTGGGCCTGGCCGTCCCCATCCAAGTGATTGCAAACCGGTCGGGCACCACGGAGGGTCCCAGCTCCCTGCCTCCCGGGCGGAGGGTTCAAAGGCGACTGTCACCCCCATTCTCTTGGGGAGAAAGTGCCTTTTCTCCGAGTCCATATGGGCACTTCCTCTGGACCGGCTCAGCCTCCCGGCCCCTTTGTCCCGGCTGTCAGTGAGAAAGAATCACTTGACTTACAATAACAGGGTCAAAAGACGACAGAGGATAATCAGTTGATCCAGGAAGAATTGGCATAAAGAACACCCCACTGCTCGGCGCTCTTCCCCATCGAGACGTGATCGCGTAGCTGTGATTGCGATGCTAATTTCTACACGAGGAAAAAAAAAACCCTTGTATTTGGGAATTTGTTGGAAGAGAATTTCAGACACATCCGATTGGAAAATGTGGCCTGAATGCCTGAACTTTTTTGGGAGGGGAATGTAAAAAAGCACCAAAGCAGAGATCTGAATGGACTTTAAGATTCTCATAGAAATAGCTTGTGAGCCAAACCCATCCTCTTCCTGCTCCCCAAAAGCTAGGAATGAGAGAGAGAAAGGGAGATAGAGCTGGAGATAGAGATGATAGAGATAGAGATAGATAGAGATGGAGATGGAGATGGAGATAGAGAGAGATGGAGATAGAGATGGAGATAGAGATAGAGATGGAGATGGAGATGGAGATAGAGATGATAGAGATAGAGATAGATGGAGATGGAGATGAGAGATAGAGATATAGAGATGGAGATAGAGATGGAGATGGAGATAGAGATGGAGAGAGATGGAGATAGAGATAGAGATGGAGATAGAGATAGAGATAGAGAGAGATGGAGATAGAGATAGATATAGAGATGGAGATGGAGATAGAGATAGAGATGAGAGAGAGATGAGAGAGATGGAGATAGAGATAGATAGAGATGAGAGAGAGAGAGAGAGAGAGAGAGAGCCCTCGAGAGAGAGCTTGCTTGCTGGGTTCTCAGGACAGTCTGAGGGGGGTGGGCAGTGGTGAGCAGATCTCACCTCAGGTGCACTTGGAACGCGGTCACCCACCGGGAGGAGCCAAGGCCGGTGTCCCAGCCCCAGCCCCAGCCCCAGCCCCAGCGCCCGCTCAGAGACGCCTCCCAGCGGGAAGTTTGGGCACCTGGCCTCGCTCTGGGACAGGTGCTTGCCACTGACGGGCTCCTTCCACAGGAGGGGTGGTGATGGGGAGGCTGTGGCTGCCTTTTCTGCATCTTTGCTTTTCAGGGATGGTGGTACCTTGGTTTAACCCCCTCCCCCCTCAGTTGTCTTATGGGAACTCAGTTGGGGCAGGCTGGACCAAATCCTACCTGGATCAATGTGTTAAGGTCCCTGTGGCTTGGTGTTTTGAATAATCAATCTCTCTCCATCGCTTCTTAATCATGCTTAACTCAGGCCTCTCCCCCACCCCCACCTCATCCCTCCCTCCCTCCCTCCCTCCCTCCCTCCCTCCCTCCCTCCCTCTGTCTTTCTTTGTCAACTCTTTTGGATCCTGTCTTTCTGCTATTAACATTCCTCAATGTCACATGCGAGTCTTTTCTTTAAAACAAGCTCCTCATTGGCGTGTCTGGATACTTCTTTTATTATTATTACTGAGTCCTTTCTCCCCCATAACGACACCAGGATCATTATATAATCCCACAACAAAGACGCTTTTGAGGCACCAGCTTTTGTCAACCCCAGGACAGAGAATGCATAATTGCATTATTCAGCTTTCTCCCCTTCTTCCCCTCTTCCTCGCTCCACAGAAACCCAACCCCAGGCACCGCTCACGTCTCCACCTCGTTCCCCTGCCTCCTAGGATTTGCCAACGCGTTGACCCGGCCGTTTACAAAAGTTGCCTTTAAAAAAGTTATTTTGTTGGGCGATGAGTCCTGGAGCCCACCCCGCCAAGATGATTCCGGACCCATAAGGCTGAGGGCCTGCGTGACGTTTTTTTTTTTTTCCTCCAAGTTTAATTACCGTATGCTAATTTCCTTGCCTACTACGTGATTAATTAAAATCATATTTTCATAATCATTTGGCACCGGCATTGTTTTAGAATGATCATGATCTCCTAAACAGCGTCTGCAAATAGAGTCGCCTCTAATGGCAGGCGCGGGAGGCCGGGCTGCGGACCTCTCCCTGTTTGTATCGCCGCGATTGGCAACATAAGTGCCTTATTTACACTAAATACGCCACAAGGTTACAGCGCGGATCAACGTCATTTGATCGGTGATGACTCCCTTAAACGCCGGGGCTGGGAGCGCTTCTCCGCGACCCGCCGTCCACCGAGATGCACCCGGGAGTTCCTTTTCCCCCCAGAAAAGAAACAGACTTTAAATAGTTTCGGGAGCAGGTAAGCATGACGCTTTTTTCGCTCTCCCTTCCCCGGCTCGCCTCTCCCTCCCTGGCAATCCCTCTCTCCCTCTCTCCCTCTCGCTCTCGGCTGGATAAAAAATTCTTTAGTCAAAGGCAGGAATGCAAAGTAGTGACAAGCGAAGGGGCTGATATATGTCTCCGTAACGAGCCTGACAATCAGAATGCAGCTCCTGAAGAATAGATAGATTTTAATAAGTGTGTTTACATGAGCTCAAGGTCAGAAGCAAGCTGCGCTGTGTTAAATGGTTTCTTAGTTGCTAGACAGAGAGAAAAAATGGACGATCACACACCATTCTTTGTAGATTATTATATCAAGGGTTCAGTCTCTGGCTCATCAAAGCTAAATGCCGCAAGACCTATCTAGTTGCTGTGAATTATGCCAGGGCGACAATGGAGAGCCTTTTTAATGGTACAATGCATTTCACCTACCCGAGAGGGGGAGGCCGAGCCGGGCCGGGGATGTCTGCGGGGCTGGGTGATGAGTATCAATGAGCGGGGCGATCGGAGCGGAGGCGGATGAACATGCAGCCCGCCCTGGCCGGGCCGGGCCGGGGCCGGCGCGCGGGGCTCCGCCGGGCGGGCGCGAGAGGCGCGCTAGCAGGGCGCCGGTCCCCCCTCAGCCCCAGAAAATGATCAAGTCAATCATGTGGACATGTTTCATTATTCATTGAACACAATCTTTACAACGCTCCGTTTACGTGCCGAGTTTGCTCCCCACGCCCGCGTCTCGATATATATAAGGTAAGGAAAACAAAGGTGGGGGGGCCGCGGGGCGCGACGGGGCCGGGGCGGGGTGGGGGCGCGCCGGGCGCGCGGGCGGGGGGGTGGTGGCGGGGGGGGGGGGCGCCCGCAACTGGAGGTGGCAAAGTGAGTTTGGACTCTTGGCGTGGCCCCCTCCCCTCCCCCTCCCCCTCTCGGCGAGGCCTGCGCCCGGTTCCTTCTGGCCCCGTCTCGATTAAAAAATACGCTCTAATTAAATATCCGTGGCGGTGACGTGGGCGAGAGGCTGTCAGCGGGGGGACGGGAAGACGCCGGGAGCGCGGCGGCAGCTGGGCGCGGATGGCTCCGGCGAACTTCGGAGGCAAGTGGGACCCGCGCCTGGGCCACCGCCTGCCCCGCCCGCAGCCCCCGACCGTTACTTTGAAAAGGAGTCGCAGGCACTGGCGCCCGGCGCGCCCGGGGGTGGACCCAGCGCCCGGCTCCGGGCCCAGCTGCGCCCCCGTCCGCGCCCGGCCCTGCGCCCTGGGCCCCGGGAAACTTTCGCAGGGTCTGGGGGGTCGCATGGGGAGGGGAGGCCGGGGCCACGCAAACTTCTGATCGAGTGACTTTCCCCATTTCCCCGGTGCCGAGATGCGGGCTCCCGGCTCCCTCCCTCCCTGCGCGGCTCGCTGCGGGATCCGCCGCCCGGGGGGAGGGGTGGGGAGAGGGGGATTTATAATCATTAAAAAAAAAAAATCAAAGTTAGCTGCTGCTCACACGGTGTGAAAGTTGCAGGCGCCCGGGCCGCAGAGACCTGCCATTTTGTGTGCTCACTGTCCTCCCGCGCCCCGGGAGCCCGCGAGGCCCAGGCGGGGGCGCGCAGGCCGGGATGCGGGGTCCGCTCCGCCGCCGGTCGGGCTCAGGCTGCAGCGCCCGGAGCGCAGGCGGCGCCCCCAGCGGGCCCGGCCCAGCCCCAGCCCTGGGGCCCGGCTGGGGGCCCCGGATAGACACCGAGACAGAAATAAGTAACAGGTTATGGAGGGAGCCACAGCCCGGGCTGCAAATGAGGCCAATCAGAGTGTGTGTGTGTGTGTGTGTGTGTGGGGGGGGGGGGGGGGGGGCTGGAGTGGGGGGCTGGAGGCGGGGAGTGGGGGGTCCAGGGCGCTGAGGAAGAGCGCAGTTTGGGGGAGCAGACCCCCCAGCCCAGATGCAAGACTGGGGGCCAGTGATTTGCTGACAAACCTTTCTGTTTGCTTCCTTCCCCACGTTATTTTTGAAGAGGAAGAATTGAGGAAAATAGTCGTAGGCGGGACCGGGATGTATTTTAGGCAAAAAAAAAAAAAAAAAAAAAGGGGGGGGGGAATTTTTCTTTGATGATGAGTAGGAAAGTGTCCAGATCTCACGCGCCCATCTGTTGCAGTTTTGCAAATAATTTAAAATATAGATCTCTCCATACAGACGGGGGTATGGGCAGGGGAGGGGGAAACGCAAGCGCCCACAAGTTAGTAAAAAGGATAGGAAAGGGGGTGCGGGGCCGGAGGGAGCCCCCCAGCTCCTCGGCGGGGACTCCGGCAGGGCTCGCTGGGGGGGACAGGTGGAGAGCTGTGCCCCCCTTTTCACTTCTGTGTCGTGTGTCCCTCCCGTCCACCTCTCGGTGAACGCGGACACTGCCCCGATCCTGTGGGGACGCGGGGCCACGCGGACCCGGCGGGTCCCAGCCCGGCGCGGAGGCTGCGGCCGCGGGGTTTTGTTTGCGGATCCTGTTGTGTCTCAGGAGTGCTCGCAGGAGAAGCGATTTTCCAAGCGCCTTCGTGTTCACTTTAGCGAGAAAATACGGAGGCTGCGCGGCGTCCTGGCCGGAGGGGCTCGGGCGCCCAGGGCGTGTGGTGCTGGCGGGAGCGCGGGGGGCGCGCGGGCAGCCGGGAGGGGCGCAGCGCGGGCGGCCTGGGCTCCTGCGCTTCCTCGGGCCGCCGCCGCCGCCGTGCAGTTTAGCGGGGATCCGACAGGGGCCGCGTTTGCTGAGCGCATCCGGCGGGGCGGGCGGCGCGAGCGGGCACGGCTGCAGGGCCAGGCTGCCGGGGAGCCTCGGGGAGGGCCCGGGGCGAGAGGGTGGGATGGCCGTGGGGAGCGAGCTGGGCGTGAGTGCTCCCCACCCTGGTCTCCTGGGTCCCCAGCAAGTCCGGCAGCCCCTGGAGCCCTGGCTTCGGCGCCCCCGTCTCCAGCCAGGGCTTAGGTGAACTTGGGGTGGGGTGAGCGCGCGCGCGCGTGCGTGCGTGTGTGTGTGTGTGTGTGTGCGTGTGTGCGCGCGCGCGTGGAGCAGGGGTGCCGGGACGCAGTTTTCTCTCCGAGTGATAGTAGCTACTGGTTCTTACTTTGAGGCCGGCTCTGCTCCCAGCCGCGGTTGGGAGGGGCGATCTTCCCCATCACTCACATCTTTGTTCATTGTTCAGAGTGGAAGGCAGGCGACTTAAAGAGACGAAAGAGAGGAAAAGGGGCGGGGGGGGGGGGGGAGGAAAAAGAGGGGGGCAGGAAGAGGGAGGAAGAGAGTCTGGGGGACAGCGCCCCCGCCCGCGGGGTCAGGGTGGACCAGGAGCCAGGAGCGGCGCGGAGGGTCTCCGGGAAAGTGGACGGTACCGCTTTAATGAACTTGCGATGCTCGGCGGCGGGACCTGGCGTAGCCGTGACGCGCCCCATAAATCCGCCGGCCCGGCTGCTCCCGAACTCGTGCGGTCGCCACCGCGTCAGACCCAGCGCGCGCCTCCCAGTCCGGAGCCATTTGCATAATTGGATTTTTTTTTTGGCCTCCTTCTTCCTCCCTGAAACTTGTTTGAAAACCGCGAGGACCTGCCCGTTGGGAAGCGGGTGCCAAGTAAGTGCCCAGCGGTGCCCTCGGCGCGCCCCGGGGTCAGCGCGCGCAGCCGGCGGGCGAGGTGCGGGGAGCGGCGCGCGGCGGGGTGGGCCTCGCCGGTGGGGTCGGCAGCCTTGGGCTCCCAGCTCCCGGCTGGCAGCTCCGCAACTTTTTTTTTCTCTCTGACTTTTCGGGGCAGGTGAGGCGTCTGGCCCGCGCATACCTGTAGTGAGCTGGGGAGGGAGGCGATTTCGGGGCGCGGTGGAGTTGGGCACCTCTTGCTGGGGCGGGCGATTGGTCTTAGCTACCACGGAGGGCAGAGCTGTGGGGAGCAGCGGGCGGGCTGTTGCTGCTGGTGGCACCCAGAGGCAGCTCCTCACCGGATGCCTCCCCCATTATCCCAAGGTTTGTGTCTGTGTGTGTGTGCATATGTGTGCATGCGTGTGCGTGTGTGTGTGTGTTTGTGTGTGTGTGTGTGTGTGTGGTCGCCGGTGCTTGGAAAAGCAAAGCCAAGCCGCCCGCACAGGAGCAGCAGGGCCCTCGCACTTACCCGTCTCCCCTCCTCTCCTGTTTGTCTGTGGCGGGCAGGAGGGCACACGCAGCGGTTTGCTGGAGGCCGGGTCACCGAGACATGGGCAGCTCTGTTGGCAATGCCACGGGTGCTCCAGCCAAGCGGGAGCTGCTTTGGAAGGTGCCAGCCCTTGCCCGCCCAGGAGAGCGCGTTCGCAGCCTCTCCGGTGGCATTAAAAGGCACAATTCATCATCATCGTTATTTGCAGCAAGCAGGACCTGGGGAAGTGGATTTGCTGGGGACCGACTGTCACCCTAGTTCCCCTTCTCTGGGAACTTGCTGGAAGCTGGGCCCCCCACCCAGCCCAGCAGGGGCAGGGGACTCTGAGTGCCGCTGGGGAGTCGCAGGGGGCTCCCAGGCAGCCCTCCGGCCTCTGCTCTGGGGGAGCCTGGGGCTCTGGCTGAGGCTGCTTTAGTTATGATGTCATTCTGATAGCGCAGAGCAAATGTCTCCTGATCCACCATTAACCGCCTGGCTGATCTGCCTGGTAACGACGGCCTGGCGGCCAGGCGTGGGCAAACGCAGGCTCAGAGGCCCTGGGGGTCCCTCCCCCCTCAGGACCAAGGGGCTGCCAGAGGCCTCACCCAGGGCCCTGCCTGTGAGCCTTGTCCTGCTTCCATCTAGACATGACAGGGACACCAGGCCCCTGGACGAGGGACCCTGTTTGCCCAAAGTTTGGAAAACTTTTAGAAGCCTTTGTTTTCCACAACACCCTTTATCCGAAAAAAAAATTTTTTTTATTGATTTCAGAGAGGAAAGGAGAGGAAGGGAGAGAGAGAGAGAGAAACATCCATGATGAGAGAGAATCATGGATCGGCTGCCTCCTGCACGCCCCACACTGGGGATGGAGCCCGCAGCCGGGGCCTGTGCCCTGACCAGGGATCGAACCGTGACTTCCTGGCTCATAGGCTGATGCTCAACCACTGAGCCAGGCCGGCCGGGCAGTCTGGTAAAACTTGAACATGGTTGTAAGCAGGCAGAGACCCCTGGATCTGGGGCCCGCGGCTGGGGGCCTGGGTCTCGGGGCCGTTGGGTGGGAGAGTGTTGGTAACATCTGCCCGCCACCCTCGGTCCCTGAACTGTGACTTTATGTAAATGTCGCTGCATGTAAAGCGGGTTGAGTGTGGGTTTTTAAAGAGTGTTCGGTGATTTAAGATTTCTTCGGATTGACGGTTCATGTGAAATTTGCATAAATGGGATGAGAATGAACTTAACATCTGGGCCTGTGAGAAAGGTTAGTGCCTCGTATGTCATCTGCAGAGAACGCGTGTACAAGGCTCAAGGCTGAGCCGGGCGTGGGGAGGAAGTTCCTGGGACAGGGATGGTTGTGATGGAAAACCTGGGGAAGCACTTCCAATGGATCTGGGTTCCGGGGCCCAGGCCGGGGAACGGGCTTGCTCTGTGCGGGGAGCGTTTGACTTCTGAGCAGGTTTCAGACCCTCGCAGCTCAGCGTTGACTGCTGGCTGGGCCGTTTGCATGATGAGATGACCGGGGGTGGCGGGGGCAGCAGCCACACTGTCTGGTCGACGCCAGGAGCCAATGACCCCCATGGGGGGGGGTGCAGGCAGGTGGCCAGGACAGGTGCCCTGTGAGCCACAGCACCCCACTGTGCTGAGTCCCCAAAGCTGCCTGATCAGGTTGTGATGAGGTGGTCTGCTCGGCCTCAGGTGACCCGAGATACTTCCCGCAGCTCAGACCTGCAAATGCACACGCCTACCCGCCCATGAACCCTGACCCCCTTTTGAGCAAGACACGCCGATCTCTGGATCTCTGGCCTGAGGAATCAGCCTTCCCCAGACTCGGCTGCCTCTGCTCAGGAGGCGGCTGTGAATGGCACAGGTGTTTTTAAAGTGCCTGGGCTGGAGGGAAGGGAGGCAGCAATGACGCCGAGAATATAGAGGAACTCGTGCTTTCTCTCCCCTTTGGAAGAGGATCATAAAAGAAGGAAGCAAATAGGTTTATTTTTCCAGTTTGAATGAGGACAATTATAGCTCTTTACCATCTTTGGATGCAGTGTGTTAATAAGCCTTGTAAGTAAGCGGCGAGATCAGCCTGCATTTTGTTCTCGGCATTATTTAAAGTGAGGCTTGTTGCGCGTTTGGAATAGGAGCTAGCTTTCTGCAGGTCCGCTTGGGTCCACGAGGAGGACAGAGGGCCCGACACCCCTGCCAGGACCCGGTGGTGAGTGTGCACCCGCTCCCGCTCCCTCCTGTCCCCACGGAGACCCTAGGATTGCGTCAGAAGGCCCCTGGTGGTCGGCGGGCCGGAGGCATCTCCCGGGCGGTGGAGGGTGAGCTGTGGGGTGTAACTGCCACACACAGGTGCACTGACCTCAGAGACCCCTGTGCGCTGTGGGGCTCATGGGGGAACCCACACCGGCCCTGCGTCTCTAGCCCATCCAGGGTGGGCTGCGGCTGGGCCCTGAGGGAATGGGGGGAGGAGGGGCCCCAGGGCCGGGGGGCCGGGCTCAGGGGACTGGCGTGTTGTCCTTGGTTGAGTGTGTCTGGCTGGGCGCTGGTGGGAGAGGCCTTTGGTTGGGAGAGGGACTGTCGCTCAGGCCTCGCTCAGTGCCCTCAGAGGGCTGAGCAGCGAGCTACGCTGGGGGGTCACACGTGCGGGCAGATGGAGCTACGCCAGGGGGTGCCCCCACTGGGGGTTCGGGTGTGGTGATGCTGGTGTGTGTATACATGTGCACGAGTGTGTGTGTGTGTCTCCGTGTGTGTGCACACGAGTGTGTGTGTTTGTGTGTGTGCACAAGTGTGCATGTGTCTGTGTCTGCATGAGTATGCACATGTCTGTGTGTGCACAAGTGTGCATGTCTCTGTGTGTGCATGCCTGTGTGTGCATGAGCGGTCATGTGTCTGTGTATGCACGGTTGTGCATGTGTATGTGTGTGCAAGAGTGTACACGTACTTGCATGTGTGCGTGCTTGAGTGTGACATGTCCATGCGTGCACTAGTGTACGCGCATCCGTGTGTGTGTGTGCATGTGCCGGGGAGAGTGTTCCCTGACCGCAGCACCGCTTCTGCCATGTTTTCCTGTTCACCCACCTGGCACTGCCCGGGCGGGTCCGTGAGTTTGTGAACACGGGTCGGGTGGGGGTCAGGCCCAAAAGCTGAAGGAGTAGAAAGCGGAAGGAAACATACATGTTCAGAACCTGTTCCGGGGTGCAGGCCGTCTCCTGGGGCAGATGTACACTTTCCCCCAAACGAAGGCAGACGTGGCTGAAAGCCACCTCCGGAAAGTGGGCCACTCGGCAAGCCACCGGGTGGGGCCCGGCCCTGCGTGGGTGGGCGTGGGGCCTCTGCCCAGGCCTGGCATCCGCAGGCTCGCGTGGGGCACGGGCTGGTGCTGCTGGCTCTGCCGCTGCTTGAGGATCCACATCCCACTTTCACTTTTAAAACTCCTAGTACATCTCGTGGAGTGTTGTACCACAGAGGACATGGATACATGGCTTTTCGCAGCCTCTGCGCCTGCGGGGGTCAGGTCAGTGGCTCTGAGACGCGACTGGGGTGGGGGGGACTTGCCAGGCCGACCGGAGCCTCCTGTTTTCTAGATGAGGGTTCGCACAGCCGCACAGTGGACACGGCTGCTGCCGAGGCTGCCCTGTGTGCGGCAAGGCGTTTGGCTGCATCACTGACCTCTGACCTGTACATGCCGGCGGCACCCCCCCCCCCCGCCCGCCTCTTTGTGACAATCACACGTGTATCCAGGCGTTTCCATCCATTCCCTGGGGGCCCAGGCCCCTCGCCCCCCCACACGGCCTCCACCTGCCAGGCCTTGTCCTCAAGGGCGAAGGGCCAGCCCGCTGCATGCATAGCCAGGGTGACAGATGTGACTCAAGGACCTGGGACTCCAGGGGCCTGGCCTGGCCTGAATGGGGCAGGACTGCGGGTCCGCGAGGAGGGAGAACCCGAGTGGAAGGCAGAGGGGCTCCTGCCGCTTCTAGATGAGTCTCACCCTGAAAACGGCCCCTGGTGAGAGCTGCCTGGTCCCTGCTGGGCCGTGACACCGGGAGGCGGGGGCCGTGGCTTGGAGCCCGTCAGGGTGGCCATCAGGGTGGCCGTGTGTGGTTGCATGGGGTCTGAGCCCATTACTCATTCAATCCCCGCAGCCTCTTTTTTTTTTTTTTTTAAAGGATACATTAAAAAAATATATTTCTTTATTGATTTCAGAGAGGAAGGGAGAGGGATAGAGAGAAACATTAATGATGAGAATCATTGATCGGCTGCCTCCTGCACGCCCCCTACTGGGGATCGAGCCCACAACCCGGGCATGTGACCTTGGCTGGAATTGAACCTGGGACCCTTCAGTCTGCAGGCCAACACTCTACCCATTGAGCCAAACCAGCTAGGGCTAAAAGGATACATTTTAAAAAATATTATTTTTATTGATTTCAGGGAGGAAGGGAGAGGGAGAGAGAGAGAGAAAACATCAATGATGAGAGAGAATCACGGATCGGCTGCCTCCTGCACGCCCCACACTGGGGATGGAGCCTACAACCCGGGCATATGCCCTGACCAGGGATCGAACTGTGACCTCCTGGTTCCTAGGTCAACGCTCATCTGCTGAGCCACCGGCGGGCTCCCTGCAGCCTCTTTACGAGGGCGGGTGCTGTATCCACCCCCGCCCCGTCTCAGGAAGGAAACGTTAGGGATAGAGAGGCTGGGAGGTGGGTCCACGGGCCCTTCCCAGGCACACTCACCAGAAGCCGGAGCCGCTCTCCACAGCCTCCCGACCTTGGCGTGGGGGGTGTGGGGGGCGTGGGGGCTGAGTGGGCAGGGAGAGGACCGGCGCCTCCAGGTGGGTGTCTGTGGAAGGGCATGCGGATGCTTGGGAGGGATGAGGAGGTACAGGGAGGACACGTCTGCAGGTCTCCTCCCCGCCGCCACCTGCTCTCACGTGGCCTTACGAGGAGTGCCCTGGTGAGCACGGGAAGATGAGGCCGTGGCGCGGGCTGACATTAACCGAAGGCTCTCAGTCGAGGCATCACAGCCGTGATGACCTGTGCCCCGGGGGCCGGTCTGTGGTGACCGGGTGGGCCGTCCCTTGCCTGTCCCTCTCCCTGCTGGCTCGTCCGTCACCTGCCTGCCGTCCCCCAGCTCCCCGGGCGCCTTCCACACCCGCCCTGGTCCCCCCAGGTAGCACCCTCAGCCCCTTCAGGATTTCTTAGCCTCTTGTTGATCTGTTAGCACATCACACGTGCACACGCCCCCGTGCCAGGACGAGGGGGCGCTGCTCAGGCTGCAGGAGCTAAGCCGCTGGGTCCCTGAAACCCAGACGCATCATAGCGGTGCCCGCTGAGCAATTTTTAAAAAATCTTTAAAAAAAATATTTTTATTGATTTCAGAGAGGAAGTCACGGTTTGATTCCGGGTCAGGGCACATGCCCGGGTGTGGACTCCATCCCCAGTGTGGGGCGTGTAGGAGGCAGCCGATCCGTGATTCTCTCTCATCATTGATGTTTCTCTCTGTCTCCCTCTCCCTTCCTCTCTGAAATCAATAAAAAAATATTTTAAAAAAATATCGTCACCAGTGGGCACGGGGCTGTGACAGCCTGTTGTGGCCACGGCTCGTGCGCGGCTGAGGGAGGGTCAGGGGCCCACCCGGCCGCTCCCCTTGCCGGCACCTCCCGATTCCATACCCAGAGGGCGGGCCGGCGGGGCTCTCCGTCCCGGCACCTCGGCTCTCCTTCACCACGGAAGTGACCACTGTCCACCGGGACTTGCGACGTGGAGCACAGACGCCTTGTTGTCCACTTGTTTCCCAGAGAGAGATCACAGGTGGGAACTCCATCGGGAGGCGGCACCTGCTCCAGAAAGCACGCCGTCGGCAGGCCTTGTAGGGATCACACGCGATGTCAGCCACCGAGTAGCTTGATTATGTAATTTTATCTTTCGAAACAGCGAGCCACATTTATTCCCGATCAGCACACACGTAAGAAAATGTAATTCTTGATTGAAATCTATCGAAGCCCAGGCAGGCCCGGCCTCCCACGGTGCCTCAGAAAGGCCGCTGGGCTCTGCGCCTGCGGAGGGCTGGGAGGCACAGCTCACGGGCTGGGAGGATTCTGCACCCGCGGCCCGGGGTGGGGGAGGGGTGGTGGTGGTGGGGGGTGCCCAGGTTCGGGGTCGTCATCTGGGTCTGCTGGGAGCAGAGAGCGTCTCTGGTGAGCACAGCTGGGCCTGCTCACCGAGCTCAGCCAGCATCTGAGAAACTTTATTCCCAAACGTTGCCCCTGAGAGAGGCTCAGCGGGGCGGGGGGGGGGGGGGGGGAGGGGAGGGCGGGGGGCGGCCATCCCTCCAGTGACCTGAGAAGAGGTCAAAGGTGGGCGTGCATGTGGGATTGGGGGCAGGCAGAGGGTCACATGTGGGCACGGAAGGGTTTAATCTGAGAAGCTGCAACCTTGCAGATGGTGGGCGGCCACCAGAACCCCCAGGTGCCCCCAGGTCCTGCCGTCACCCTGGCCCGGGGCTCGGAGCCGCGGGGAGCCGGGGCCCCGCCGGGAGCTCTCCTGGCTCCAGGTGCTCCGTTCGCGTCTTAAGCAAAAAGCCAGACGCTGTCTGCAGCTCCTCTCCGGGAGGATGACGGCTTTGACAACTTAATATCTATTTTCTGTGTTTTATTTTTTTGTCTCCCCCCCGCCCCCCCCACCGCCGCCCGCCGATTTCTTCCTTCTCGGCTTCGCGGCGGCGTTCTGAAAGTGTGTTGAAAAAGCTTTTGTTCCAGTTTGGAGGTGGGAGCATCGGAATTTTGGTCCCGTCGACATGCTCAGGGGGCGGGTTTGGGAGCAGCAGACGCGTTGATGGACGTCGGCATCATCTGACCCGGATGGAGGCTGGGAGGGGCGTCCCCTCGGCTGCTCCCCGAGGAAGCTCAGGGGCTCCTGAGCCCAGCCAGGGCCTGGCCGGCTGACCGGCGTTTCCCATGACGAAGCCTCTGTGATGTGTGAGGTCATGGGTGGTGACAGGGCCCGTCCTTGGGGGTGTGCATGCACCGAGGCTGTGGGCACGCGTCCCTCACGGTGCTGGCTGTGAGGCCGAGTGATACATCCCAGACCCCACAGCGCGGCCGTTCTCAAAGCCCTCCCGGAGACCCCGCTGCGTGGGGACCCGCGGCCCTGGCATCTCCCGGAGGCCGGAGGCCGGCACCTGGAGCCTGGGGTTCCCCTCGGCCTGCGGGGTTGGCAGGTATGGGCGCTGGGGTGGCCTTGCGCCCGGCCTGTTCTGCCTGACCTCACGCCTGGCTGCGCCGTGGAGGCCCCAGGCCCGCGGGTGCACCCAGGAAACGCGCTCTTTGTCGCCTGGCGACACCGCGCTGCTGAAGTCAGGCCGTTGCTGCGTGTGGCCTCCAAACGCCGCCCTTGCTGCGGGCACGTGCTCACGGGTCGAGGCCGAGTGGTCCAGCTGTGTCCTCCTCGGGACAGACTCTCCAGGTGGAACCGGGTTGTTGACTCCCGTCGGGGCGGCAGGAAGGCCGGCAGAGCGAGCGCCGCCTCTCCAGGCATCAGGGGGCTGAGCAGAATCCAAGGCAAAATCGGGGCCGAGAATCTTATTTAAAGGGGCAGCCACATGTGCTCGCCCGGCCGCGTCCCGGGGGCAGGCGGGCTCACGTGAGGTGGCCGGCCTGGGGTGGGGAGGGGACCCTCGCTGGCCAATCTTCGGCCTCCGCCCGTTAGCCCTGAATCCACCCGGGGGCCGCATTTCCCGCCGGCTGTCGCTGCCCCGGAGGAGGCAGCTTGAAGGGCCCGGGAGCTTCGTGTGCATTTTATTCCCTAATTAAATTTTTTTTTTTTTTTTTTGCACGGGTTACATCGCACCTGCATTGGATCAAAACCTGTAAGTTAGGTTCTGCATAATTTAGTTCTTAGGGATGTCCCCCTCACTCGTGATGAAGATGCCGATTTCACTGAGCCAGAAACACGGAGTTTGTACATGCGGGAGCGCGGGGGCCTTTCTGTGTCTGGGGTGTGAGCGGGGAGACAGGGAGGGGAGCGGGCTGGTCTCGAGTTACTCACCTGGGGGTCCACTGAGCACGAGGACTGGCCTCCGAGGTTCCAGAAGATGCATTTTAAAGGGTCAGCTGAGCCCTGGCTGGTGTGGCTCAGTGGATAGAGCGTCGGCCTGTGGACTGAAGGGTCCCGGGGTTCGATTCCCGGTCAGGGCACATGCCTGGGTTGTGAACTGATCCCCAGCGGGGGGCGTGTAGGAGGCAGCTGATCAATGAGACATTGATGTTTCTCTCTCTCCCTCTCCCTTCCTCTCTGGAACAATAAAAATATATTAAAAAAATAAAAAAATAAAGGGTCAGCTGTACAATGTGGGGAGGGGCTTAGGTCTTCACTAAGCAGACATCCTCACCCAACCCATCACAGGTGGCTCCACGTTTCCAGGACACACACACACGCACACACACACACAATACATGCACGCACACACAATACATGCACACACACACAATACATGCACACACAGCCTACCGGTTGCTGGAATCTTGGTGGGCATATGATGGGCCCTGGCTCTTCATCCTTTCTCTGAGCCAGAGCCCCCCAGGGAGGCACTGCCATTCATTCATTCATTTATTCATTCATTCGTTCATTCAGTGTCCACGGCAGGCTGGGTGCTGGGAGCGAGCAGAGCCGCCTCGGGGCCGTGGTGAACACTCAAGTGCGAGTGGACACAGTGACGATGCTTTCTTAGGCTCCAGGTTCCCCATGAAACACACGTGTGTCCCAGGGACACACTAAATTGCACTCGGGCGTGCACACTGGCGTGCACACTCATGCATCGAACCGGGGGCCGCTGCATTCAGGACGGGGCCCCATGAGAGCGGGGCATCGGAATGCCTCCTGTCCTTTCCCTGTGGGGAGCGCGGAATTCCGGGTTGGCTGCCCTCGCTGAGGGGTCCCAGATGGGTCCCCGGAGGAGAATGCCAGCCCCGAGGAAGCAAGATCCCGACTTCCGGGAAACGCACAGGGAAGAGCAGGCCCGCACACGGCCCCCCAGCGTGTAGTGAGTGCGCACCCCATGGCGGCCCGGGCTCTAACGGGCAGGTGCCCTCTGAGTTAACCTGGGAATCCCAGCCTTTCGCCGAGGGAGGAGGCGTTCCCTCGTGGCGGGACCTGCCCACGGTCACACAGCCGGCAGGGCTGGGCTCTGAGTGGCGCTTAGCCGGGGATGTGTGGTGCTGGGGACCCTGACCCTAGGAACCCTTCCCTGGAAGTGGGGTGTCCAGAGCAGACCAGGAGGTGGAGAAGCGAGGCCTCCTCGGGACTCCTCCCCAGCGTCTCTCCTCGAGGGGTGGCAGCGGGTCCTGGGCCGCCGGGGTCCGTCAGGCCTGTCTCTTCACATGTGTCCGGGCCCCGCACAGACTCCCAGCTCCTCCCCCCGTTCCTCCAGCGCACATGCACTGTGGCACCGCCGTGGCCCGATTTCGTGGCTCCTGCAGCTCCAGACAGAGTTCAGGGAGACACAGTGCTTCTCGTCAGCTGTGGCCGTGGAGGCTCCGTGGTCCCAGTGGCAGCCTTTGCATCGAATGTAGGTTTCCAGTGGAAATGAAGGGTGTGCTGCTGGCTCTTAGGGTACTGAGCTTCCCCCCAGGATCCTAATCCTCGCTGGAGGATACTTTTCCCATTGATTCTAGAGAGAGCGGAAGGGAGGGAGGAGGTGGGGGCGAGAGAGAGAGAGAGAGAGAGAGAGAGAGAGAGACATTGATGTGAGAGAGCCACTTCAGTTGGCTGCCTCCTGCACTTGCCCTGACCAGGGGTGGGGATCAAACCTGCAATCTAGGTACGTGCCCTTGATTGGAATCGAACCCGAGATATTTTGGTTCTTGGGCTGATGCTCTAACCTCTGAGCTTCCAGCCAGGCCCTCATCAATTGGTTTTAAATGACTAAGTAAACTTCATTACATAACTGTAAACATTCCACATGGTCCCACATACCTATGGTATTTCACATCATCCGCACCTCCACGTCAAGTATTAACAGGTGAACGACTCCATAGAAAAATTATGGAAATGAACACGTGACTTTCATTAGCCTTTCAGAAAAGTTGCTTCAAGATTTCTCCTTCCTTAGCAAAAACCTATGATGGATGAAGAGGAAAGGTGTTTAAGGGGACTAGGAAGTTAATTCTTTTAAAAATAATTTATTTTAGAGAGAGAGAAGGAGGAGGGGGGAGAGAGATAGATGAGAGAGAGGGAGAGAAACATCGATTTGTTGGTCCACTTATCTGTACATTCAATGGTTGATTCTTGTATGTGCCCTGACCGGGATCAAACCTGCAGCCTTGCCGTATTGGGACGCCAATACTGAGCTGCCCCGGAGCCCCCGCCAGGGCTACAAAGAGCAGACCTTCAGGCGGAAGGAACAGCCGGGGTGAACAGCAGCCCCGTTTTCTGCCGCTCAGCTCTGTGACTGTCGCTTGGCTGTTGTCCACTCACCGTCTGAACGTCTTAAAGTAACCGTGCCAGCCCGGGAGATCATCGTTTCCATTTCTCTGCTCCTGTTGGAATAATATTGTACCCGAGCATGTAAATACAGACCTACGTTTATATGTGTGTGTGTTGGTGAAACGTGTACCAACAGTCCTCGCTCTTCCTCTTACGGAGTATTTCAGGCTGTAGTGAGAGTCGTTCGGGAGCATTTGGTGGCTTATTTTAGTCTCTGTCACGACTTGCCACGTGGTTGTTCCATATTCAATTTGAGAAGTGACACGAGATTCCTTTTTCCATAATAAATGGTAAGTAATGTAATCATCCCGAACGAGAAACCTTACTGAAAACATTGCATTTTCCTCCACCGTGGCGCAGAGTGCCAACAATAGGTAGGATTAAATGAGATCAATATTTTGACAGGGCTCTATTATGTCTGGCTCACTAATTTGGAGAAAACTTCTGTCTTCCATCCCAAACTGCAGAGCGCCAACACACAGCAGCTTCCGCGCCTCCCCGCATCCCGGGGCACGCAAGGCTTTGGGGGTTATTTCTGGAGGAAAACGAGTTTTGATTCCGCAGATGTATAGCCACGGCTTTGTGTAGGGTTTTGTCTCTGGGAACAATGAGAAAGTTTCGCCACGCAATTCGTATGCAAGGGACGGCTCCCCCCAAACTCCAGTGCAGCACAATGCTAGTGTTTCATAGAAATGAACACACGTGTATGCATGTGTGTGTGTGTGTGTGCATCCCATTGTTCTGTTTCATTGCCTTCGTGCACACACAACACACTCTTTAAAAAAAAGTATGTATTTTTATTGATTTCGGAGAGGAAGGGAGAGGGAGAGAGAGAGAAGCATCAACGATGAGAGAGAACCTTGGACCGGCTGCCTCCTGCACACTCGGGAGATCGAGCCCACCACCCGGGCACGTGCCCTGACCGGGAATCAAACCCTGACCTCCTGGTTCATAGGTCCACGCTCAACCACTGAGCCACGCCGGCTGGGCACACACTCCGTCTTAAAGGCCGTCATCATTGATGTTCAGTAATTTCCCCCCAAGTTTCACTAGCTTCCTCCTCTTCCAGAAGAATCTGGAGTTTCTGGTTTCTGAGTACCGACTGTGGGTGATTAAGGTCAATGCTAGCAGGCTCCTATCGACCGGGCCACGTGACAGAAGGGATTGATCTGCCCAGGGTTGCTCACTTCCCCTTGCATGGGGCCTGCCCACCTCGCCCACCCTTCATCACCCCCCATCCTTCCCAGGGCACTTCCCAGCGCCCCGCCTGCCCCCCCCCCCCGGACTGTGCTGTCCCCTTCCTGCGGGCTCGCACCTCCCATGTGGGCCCGAAGTGGGTGCCTCCCCGCAGTCTGCCCTCCTTTGTTCTCCGGAGATTACAAAAGCCGGGACGCAGAAGAGCCGACGATAGCAGGCAGTGTGTGTTATTGATGCCACTTTAATTGTCTTATTGACGATCGCTTGAACCGGGGAAGCATGCTAATATTTATCATCCCGTGAACTCATGTGCATGTTCCTGACCCAAGCCATCATGACCGCAGCATCTCCAGACTCAGGTGTGTGCCCCTGCGCCTCCCCTTCCGTCTGCGGGGACGCAGGCCCGCGGACAGCTGCGTCGGGGAGCCCGGTCCGCTCTCTGCTCCTGGTCCCCCCGGCTCACAGTTTCCTCTGGCCTCGTCCCCCTCTGGGAGCGATCGGCTCGGTAGCACCTGCACAGGCACCTGGCCGGCGAGGGGGCAGGGATCGGACGCACCACGCATGGCCAAGAGGGCGGTGCCCGCCGGCCTTGCGGTGCCCAGAGGCGCTTGCTGTTTTGTTTCTTTTTTGAAGAGACAGCTGTTTCTCGCCTTCTGGGAAAGGCCCTGGGGCACATTAGGAAGATGTGGAGCAGGTCAGGGCTGGGATGGAGGCCACGGTGCTGTTGGGAGGCAAACACCGCTGAGGAGGTTGCATAAGCCAAGTGGACGGGGAGCCCTCACGGCCTCGGGTGCCTCTGTGCAGGCTCCCTCCCACCTGCTCCCCTCGTGCGCTGGGCGCCGGGCCCACTGGCCGTGACTCAGTTCTGTGGACGTGAGGCCTTTGGCGTGGCCATTTCTTCTGGCCGGACCCTCTTATCTGCACCTTCATCTGGCCTCCTGGGCCCCCCCGACATCTCACCCCAATGCCACCTCCTGGAGGGCCTCCTCCTGGCCCTCCTCCCCCACCCATCACCTCCTCTCTCACCATCCCGCTGTATTGTTCTCGCAGGAATTACGGGTCTCGATTCCATCGGTGGTTAGCGCCCGTTCCTGCTGCCTCCCTCCCCTAAAGCTGGACCCCCCGTGGCCAGGGCCCCGGCAGGGTCCCGGGCAGCTGCTTCCATCGAGAGCAGAGACCTGCAGTGGCAGCCAGTCCATACACGTGTTTTTTTAATGTATATACATTTAAAATGTATTTTTATTGACTTCAGAGAGGAAGGGAGAGGGAGGGAGAACATCAATGAGAGAGAACCATGGATCGGCTGCTCCTGCACGCCCCCACACTGGGGGTCGAGCTCACAACCAGGGCATGTGCCCTGACCGGGAATCGAACCCTGACCTCCTGGTTCATGGGTCAGCGCTCAACCACGGAGCCACGCCTGCCGGGCTCACACATGTGCTTTGAAACAACGCTACTTTCCTAAGAAACGTGGATTTGGGAGTCTGTTCTTGACGTGTGAGCCATGTGGCAAAAGTGAGTGTCCCTGCCTGTCCGCGGTCCTGCTGGAGACGGGAGCTGGAGTGGCTGCTCCGACCTCCTAAGAGGTCATCAGATGGGAGTGCAGAGAGGCCGCGGGGAGCGTGCCTGGGTCCCTGCCAGGTGTGGGCACTGCCCATCACGGCTGTTCCTTCGGCTGTGGCCGTGGAGCTGTGCCCTGTGAAGGCGTGTCCCTGCCCGGCCACCGTGTCCCCACGGCCTCTCCTGGCATCAGTAGGTCGGGCACGGAGCGCTCTGGCTGTGCTGTGCGGCTGCTGGGAGCCAGCTGCGTGGGCCTGATTAGCGCCGCGGCTCCGTCCTCGCCCTCGGCGGGCGGCTCTTGACGGGGGTCCCGGGCAGGGAGACGCCATCGCCGCCCTGATTGGGGAGGCGCTCGTGGGGCTGATGAGCGAGGTGGAGTCACCCCACTGGCTTCAACGAGACACTCGAATCGCGGAGGATGATTGCGGAGCCGAGAGGGGCCTCCAACCCGGGTCCCATCCTGCCGCCCACGTGGCTGCCATCGGGGTGCTTGACGCTGCGCCCGCAACGGGAGAACCTGTTTTCTGGAAGACTCGGAGTCGCTCATCTTCCTCCTCCCAACAGCCCCTGGGCTAGAACGCCACAGAGAGGTACGCGGTGGCGCCCTGGCCGGCGGCTCAGTGGTCAGAAAGTCACCTGCGCACCCAAGGGTCATGGGTTTGTTTCCTGGTCAAGGGCATATCCCTGGGTTGCAGGTTGGATCCCAGGCCCCGATCGGGACCAGTGTCTCCTCCCCACACCCCATCTCTCTCCTTCCTCTCCCCCTCCCTCCCATTCTCTAAAATCAATGGGGAAAAATATCTGCAGGTGAGGATTAACCAAAAAAAAAAAAAAAAGAAAAGAAAAGTAACAGATGAGGGATCTGGGGGTGAAACAGATGAGGGATCTGGGGCTAATGAGCGAGGTGGAGTCACCCCACTGGCTTCAACGAGACACTCGAATCGCGGAGTCTGCCCTGTCTGCCCTGTGGAGCCCTCCCGGACCCCACGGTTGGTTTGCTGGGAGAGCTGGATGGAAGTGAGTTTCCCAGCATGCATCTCTTCCCGATGTCCCCGAGGACAGGACTTCCCGTTCTCTTGCCTCAGCGTGTCCCCGTCTTGCCGGCTCCCGCCCTACCTCCCACTTTTGGCACCTGCAGGAAGGCAGGGGGAGTCATCACTCCTTAGAAATGACGGACGAGAAGCAGGGCATGGTGTTTGGGAAAGACGCAGACACACTTCCCAGGGGTGTGTTCATGATGTGTAGGCCCCCTGGCCTAAAAACGATTTGCTACTATTTCCCCCCTTCAATTCAATGAAGACCACGTGACTGTACCTGGGTGGCTGGACACCACTGTGACTCAGGGGCTCAGGGGCTGAGCATCGACCTATGAACCAGGAGGTCACGGTTCGATTCCTGGTCAGGGTACATGCCCGGGTTGCGGGCTCAATCCCCAGAGGGGGGCGTGCAGGAAGGAGGCAGCTGATCTGTGATTCTCTCATCATGGATGTTTCTCTCTCTCTCCCTGCCCCTTCCTCTCTGAAGTCAATAAAAATACAAACAAAGAAAAGAAAAACAGAAGGCAGAACGTTTGGGGTGACAGCTCTCCCTGGGAGGGGGCTCCTCATCAGGAGAAATAGGAAACCCTTGCTGCTGTGCTTCTTGGGGATGGTTTCTGCCTCTAATTAAGGAGGGAATTCCACCCTCGAGGCGGGCGGGCGGGCGGGCGGGCGGGGGAACCTGGCGGCAGCGTCCCATGGGGATTCCGGCATCGCTGAGTCATGTCCGCCTCCCAGCGCTCCTCCAGGTCTGGCTGGCCCCGGCGTCCCGGCACCTGCTGCCTGTCTCCGCTGTTGGGTTGCCTGAGCGCAAATGCAGTGCGTATTCAGGGGCGCACACCTTGCACCCCCAGGCAGGTGGAGTCCAAGCAGCGTCAGAGGCAGGGTCGGGGCACAGGTCGGGGCCCGGCCTCGCCAGCGGGCTTGTCATTGGGGCGACGCATTCATTACCTAGCTGCTCTGCTCTGTCGGTGCGACGAGGCAGCGGTGCCCAGCGATCCCTCTCGGCTCCGCGGAGGGAGGAGAGTCCGGGCGGCCGGTTAAACTGTGCTGTTCCGGGCCCAGCCGGGAGTCCGGTTTCGTAGACGGTGCCGTTGTCCATGGGCCCCGGGCCTGGTGGGCGTTCCGGTTCCGCTGTGACCGTGTGTGAAGTGGGCCCACTGAGACGGCCAACACCAGCACACGTCGTGTGCCGCCTCCCTGGTCTTCTCCGGTTGTCCTAATTTGGTGGCATTTTGCAAAAACCGCCGAGTATTCCTGATGACATCACAGAGGCCGTTCCAGGGTCTTTCCTGCCTGAGAACCGGCCCCTCCCAGGAAGGTGGCAGCATCAGCTGTGGGCAAAGCCCCACAGATCTTTTACTCGCCTCGTCCACGGGGATGTTTTCCTGGCGCCTCCGGTGTCCAAGCCGGCAGAGCCGACTGGCCTGTCCCCACAGGAGCGGCCGGCGCAGCGGCTGCGTCTTTGCGTTGACATCAGACCCGATAGGAACGGTTGGCGGCGACGGGGAGCCGTTTCTGTGATTTTGAAAGCCTGTAGCTTCAGCCGGGCCGGCGTGGCTCGGCGTTTGAACGTAGACCTAGGAACCAGGAGGTCACGGTTCCATTCCCTGTCAGGGCACATGCCCAGTTGTGAGCTTGATCCCCAGTAGGGGGTGTGCAGGAGGCAACTGATCCATGATTCTCTCTCATCATTGGTGCTTCTATCTCTCCCTCCCGCTCATTTCCTCTCTGAAATCAATAAAAATATATATCTTTTAAAAAACTTAATAATGTTTAGTTTCAAACAAAAAAACAAGCCAACAACAAAAGCACAAAACCTACCAGCTAGGACGGCTTAGGCCTTCAGGCTTCTGTGTGAAGTTGGGGAGATGTCCAGAGGCAGTGAGCAGGTGTGACCCCAGACTCCTGACCTTTACCTTATAAACCGTCACCCCGCCCACCCCCATCTTCCTGAGTCCCTCCTGGGGCCAGTGGGTGTGGCTTTCCATGGTGGTCTAGGGCAGGTGGGTGTGGCCAGGGCAGTGGGCGGGGCGGGTGGGCGTGGCTGTCCACAGGCCCAGCAGTGGTTCTGAGAAGCCCGTATTCTGATGTCTGATGGGTTCCCCCTGTGGCCTGGAAGACCCCTGGGTAGAGGGAGTCCAGTCCTTGGTCCTGTTGGCATCCCTCCCCGGACGCGAGGTGCCATTAAGCGGGCGAAGGAATCATCGCCAGGCGCAGACTTCCTGTCAAATGACAGCTCTCCATTTTCTGCCGAATGCGCCCGGGCCTCCCACCGGGTCCTGCGTAAACCACGGGCCGACCGTTCAGCACTTGAGATGTCACCTAAGAGGGTGCTCGCGGGTCTCACGCTTACAAAAGCCCACTGGGCTCCTCCCGCGCGTCCTGCCTGGGGGCTTGGGGTGCCCCGTCCGGGGTTCTCCTGCGGAAGATGAACGCTGTGGACCGAACACTCTCCTCCTCCATCGGGTGGGTGCCCAGCAGTGAGCGCCGAACAGCTGGGGACGAATGTTGTAGCTCAGCTGCAAATACTAATAGCAGGAAGGGGAGGAGGGGGGGGGGCCACCCCGCCCCACGTGGCCTGGTTTCCCCAAGGAGGAGCCTGCAGCTCAGAGTCCCACGGGAGTCACGGTGGCGCGTGGAACCTCCGCCTCAGGGGCTGATCCCTCAGGCTGAGGCTGTGCCAGTCAGACATGGTCAGGGGCCAGGGTGGGAGCTGCCGGGCCGGCGCCTTTTTGGAGAGGGGATGGAGGCCAGGTGACAGGTCACGAGGTCACCAGGCTCCCGGGCCTTTGGCTGGGGTGGACCTAGCGCAAGGACGCGGAAAACCTGGTTCCTGTCCACGCCCAGGGCTGGGAATATGTGTGTGGGGGGGCACACCCAGGGCTGGGAATGTGGGGGGACATGCCCACGGCTGGAATGCTGGGGGTACATGCCCTGTCAGTAGTTCCTTCTCTGGGCAGACCAGCACCCTCCGGATCCGCCCTCTCCAAGCCGCGGAGCGGTGAGGACGGCTCCTGTTGATGTTTAAAAGCCGCTCAGGACCCGCCTGCGGTCACAGGTGTGACCCGCGCCTTCCCGGGCGTAGCTGCGCGGGGCCTGGTGGCGCGCCCTCTGCAGATGCTAAGGGAGGCCCCGCATCCTTCACTCGGCGCCTCTCCGCTCGGAGTGCGCATCCACGGGCTTCAGGTCCCGGGCCAAGAGGACGCGGACGCTGGAAGAGGGCGCTCACGTGGGTGTGCCCCGAGACGCTGCCCCTGTCCGCGTGGCGCTGGGCCTCGGGGAGCAAGCGCGGGGGTGACCCCGGGGTGATCGGGCGCGTCTGCTGGCATGTCTCTGGCGCATTTTCCCGGATTTTATTGTTTTTAAAATAAATAGGGAGAGGGACAGAGATAGAACAGCAACGATGAGGGAGAATCCTGGATCGGCTGCCTCTTGCAGGCCCCCCACTGGCAACCCGGGCGTGTGCCCTGACTGGGGATCGAATCCGGGCCCCTCAGCCCGCGGGCCGGGCTCTATTCACTGAGCCACCCAGCCAGGGCGCTTTCCTGCATTTTAAGGGGCGTGCTCTGCCCTTGGCTGGGGGACTTGCGGGAGGGGCGGGTGCAGCGGCGGGATTGGGGGGCGGGGCCGGCTGCGCACCCGGGAGGAAGATCCTTCCACCCCCTGCGCCTCGCACCTGCACCTGCGAGCTCAGGTGATGCACGGGTCGGGATCCAGCATCGGGAAGGCCCGCCTGGAGCTGCGGGGCCGGGGTTCCCTGCTCGCTGCGCTGCCCGCGGACCCCCAGGCACGATAAGCGGAGGGCGGAGGGACGGAGTCTCCGGCCGCGGCGTTTTGGTGCTTTTTGGTTTTTGTTGCGTTGAGGGGGCGGGTCAGGGTCGACACCGAAAACTCCATGTCATGCCGCTGTTGTCTCTGCGTTTGGGAGAGCCTTCGAGACACATGTGGTCTGTCCGCGGTCACCAGGCCTGGGGTCGGGCCTCGGTGGTGTGGTCGGTGGGGAGCCCCCCGGACACCTTGGGCATCAGGAGGAAGGGCCTGGGGTCTCCGTGGAAACCACGTTGCTTGCAGGTGGCTTCACTCAGGGTTTCCTCCCGCGTTGCGTGGGTCTTTAGGAGATGATGGAGATGGTGGTTCAAAGGGTGCAGGTGAGCTCCAAACCCTGTCGGTTCCGGGGTGCAGACGGCGGCGAAGCTGGGGTCCCCGCGGTCAGGGCACGGCCGCTCAGTAATGTGTGGAGAGAGCCTCACAGCGGGGCGCGGTGTGCGGCCCTTAAGCCTTGACTCGGGGCGGTGAGCACACAGTCAACATGCAGATGGCGAATTATAGGGTTTCTTAGCCAATCCCCCCCTCCCCCAGTAAATTCAATCCTATGTGATAATCCTATCTAATAAAAGAGCAATATGCAAATTGACCATCACACCAAGACACAAGATGGCCGCCCCCATGTGGTCAAAGATGGCTGCCCCCATGTGGACACAAGATGGCCACCACAAGATGGCCTGCAGGAGAAGGCAGTTGTGGGAAGTTAGGGGTGACCAGGCCAGCAGAGGAGCGCAGTTGGGGGAGACCAGGCCACCAGGGGAGGGCAGTTGGGGGGGACCAGGCCTGCAGGGGAGGGCAGTTGGGGGGGACCCAGGCCTGCAGGGGAGGGCAGTTGGGGGGGGACCAGGCCTGCAGGGTAGGGCACTTGGGGGGGACCCATGCCTGCAGGGGAGGGCAGTTGTGGGCAATCAGGCCAGCAGGGAGAGCAGTTAGGGGAGACCAGGCCAGCAGGGGAGGGCAGTTGTGGGGGACCAGGACTGCAGGGGAGGGCAGTTGGGGGGGACCAGGCCTACAGGGGAGGGCAGTTGGGGCAGACCAGGCCAGCAGGGGAGGGCAGTTGGGGGGGACCAGGCCTACAGGGGAGGGCAGTTGGGGGGGACCAGGCCTGCAGGGGAGGGCAGTTGGGGGACCAGGCCTGCAGGGGAGGGCAGTTGGGAGCCAGCAGTCCTGGATTGTGAGAGGGATGTCCGACCACCCATTTAAACAGGTGGTCGGACATCCTTCAAGGGGTCCCAGATTGGAGAGGGTGCAGGCTGGGCTGAGGGACACCCCCCGCCCCGTGCATGAATTTCTTGCACTGGGCCTCTAGTAAAAAATAAAAATGAGAAATAGAGCGAGCCCTGGCCGGGGGCCGGGTGGGCTGGAATGTTGTCCCCCACCCCAGAAGGTTGCAGGCTCCATCCGGGTCAGGGCGCACCGGGGAGGCACCGCCCATGTTCCTCTCTCACATCCACGTTTCTCTCTCCACATGTCCCTGAGTGAGGATTAAACAATAAAAACTGGTAAATAAAGTGAAAAGGGAAGGAAGCCCAGCCTCCTGAACACTTGGCTGACTCGTCAAAGGATCTTTGGGCCTTGAAGTCATAACAATGTTAAATTCTCCTGCCTTTCAAATAACACTTTATGTCCCCTTTAGGGAGCCCTCCCTGAAGTCTTGGGGGGCCTGGCCTGGCTTTGGCCACACAGCACCCCACCATCTCCCCGTGCACCTGGGATGGGGCCAGGGGTGGGGAGGCCGGCCGTGTGCCTGGGGCCCCGTCTCCTTCAGGTCACAGCCTTCCTGAGGCCCAGGAACACTGACTTGGGACTTTCCATGTGTTTTCTGCCCCCCCCCCCCCCCCCCCCCACTGCTCCCCTATTTGATTAAGCTCGAGAGCCACACACCTCCCTTTCCCGGAGTAGACACCCAGCTCAGGACACGCGGGGCCGTGGGCATGCAGAGTGCAGCTAAAGGGGCGGGAAGGAGGGCGGCCTGGGCGGCCGGATGCGGGGCCTGGGGTGGAGGTGGATGGAGACGGAGACAGGTGGTTTCTGGTCAGATCCCAGATAAACCAGCGTGGCGTTTGCCAGAGGGTGTTTCCGTTTCTCCTTAGGGAGAGGAGCGGGGAGGCGGAGGATGCTCAACTGTGGGACCTTTCGGGCATCCAGTTATTTTAAAAAGTGGCTGTGATTCTCGTAAGCTTTCACCGCGTTTGCTCCGTGGTACTGCACGAAGGTAGGGCGTATTTTGAGGTGATGACGGTGATGATGAGGGTGAGCAAGAGACGGTTGGAAAGATCTGGCTCCAGGGACTGAGACGTGTGCCCACGGTGGGTGCTCACCCTCCTGGGACACCCCCCGGTGGGCAGGTCTCCACCCCCGGCCCCTCATGCCACCCGCCTCCTCGTCCAGCGCGGACGGGACCTCGCCGGCATGCTGGGGCAGGAAGGATGATAAATACTGTTAATATTCAGAAGGAAGAATTGACTGGAAAAATGTGCCTTTGATTCACTAATCTCTGACACAGAGACAGTTTTCTGAAGTCTGTTGCTATAATTAGAATTCTATAAGCCATTTTATGTCTCTATCAAAATTTTAAGAGACATAGAAAAGTTAAGGTTTTTTTGGGCTTACGATTCATCATAGCAGCGCGCGTGCCTCCACAGCGCGGGCCTCGGCGTGGAGCAGTATTTCGGGGCCAGGGACGCGATCTGTCATGGCGACGCCAGGGGCAGCAGCCAGTCCCCCGCCCTGGGGCTGCCCTGCAGAGCTGGGGTTGCAAAAATGGCTCGCAGCGGTCTCTCTGCCTTGTTTTGATTTGTTCTTTGCAGCCGAAACGGGGACTGGATGCCCGGGCCCCCGGCGGACGTGCCATTCAGAACCTGCGACCTCCCCGCCCCCCACGCACCCGCCCCCCACGCACCCGGGCTGTGCGCGCGCCTGCTGGCTGGGCGGGGGTGGCAAGGAGGAGGGGGGACGCTGGCTGATGGGGACACGGGGCTCAGGGGAGTCACGGCTGCCCTCGGAGGTGGGTGACTGGTGGCATGTGGCCGTGAGCCACGTGTGAGGGCCTGTCCTCAGTCACAGGGCAGGGCAGGCCGGCAAATAAAAGCCTCCTCGGGTCACGGGGCGGCAGAGACGTTGCCCATCCCAGCCCGATGTTCCGTTTCTACTTTTTCCTCCAGAAAGCAGATGCTGTTCCTGTTCTTAAAAAAAAAAATCAGTTTGCAAAAAGACTGATTTAACCACATGGCGGGGCGGGGGGGTCACCAGTGCACGGTGACGATTAGCATGGAGATGAGCCCCGGTAGCCGCCTGGAGCTTGTCCCTCGCAGAGTGTCGCTGCGCGGTGAAAAGGGAGATTATGTCTATCTGGGTGCGCCATTCCCTGATAGATGCTCCGTGTCAGGGAGCCATTGTCTCCCGGGAAAGGCGGAGAGCTCAGATCCCCACTTTCCCTCCCCTGGTGCTCCGACGCCGCACTTTGAAGTTTTTATAATCCATCTGTCATCTCCAGCGCGGAGGGCACACGCTCCGTCCCCTCCGTCCCCGTGCTCTCCGCCCGCGCCACGGGAGGGCCGCTCGGGTGGGAGAGGAATGTCAAGGCACCGGATTCCTGGGCTCTGTGGACGCGCGGCTCCGGGCAGGAGCGCGGCCTGCCTTTTGCGCAAGGGTGTTAGGGACACATTTGGCATCGGGTAGGGCACCCTTGACTCTGAATCTCTCTCTCTCTCTCTCTCTCTCTCTCTCTCTTCTGGAGTGCTGTCTGAAATCTGATTGTTCTTGTTTGAAAAGAAAAGTTCACTCCAGCCTCCTCTGGAATGTGGATGGAAAATGTGCCATTTGTCTTAGCCAATCAGGAGCCGGCACTGTGTTGCAGGTGCAAGTGGCAGAGGCTGCTGTCCCGTGGTTTCATGTTAGTGGCAGAGGCTGCTGTCCCGGGGTTTGTGTTAGTGGCTGAGGCTGCTGTCCCGTGGTTTTGTGTTAGTGGCTGAGGCTGCTATCTCTGTGGTTTCATGTTAGTGGCAGAGGCTGCTGTCCCGTGGTTTTGTGTTAGTGGCAGAGGCTGCTGTCCCGTGGTTTCATGTGAGTGGCAGAGGCTGCTGTCCCGTGGTTTCATGTTAGTGGCAGAGGCTGCTATCTCCGTGGTTTCATGTGAGTGGCAGAGGCTGCTGTCCCGTGGTTTCATGTTAGTGGCAGAGGCTGCTGTCCCGTGGTTTCATGTGAGTGGCAGAGGCTGCTGTCCCGTGGTTTCATGTGAGTGGCAGAGGCTGCTGTCCCGTGGTTTCATGTGAGTGGCAGAGGCTGCTGTCCCGTGGTTTCATGTGAGTGGCAGAGGCTGCTGTCCCGTGGTTTTGTGTTAGTGGCAGAGGCTGCTGTCCCGTGGTTTCATGTGAGTGGCAGAGGCTGCTGTCCCGTGGTTTCATGTTAGTGGCAGAGGCTGCTGTCCCGTGGTTTCATGTGAGTGGCAGAGGCTGCTGTCCCGTGGTTTCATGTGAGTGGCAGAGGCTGCTGTCCCGTGGTTTTGTGTTAGTGGCAGAGGCTGCTGTCCCGTGGTTTTGTGTTAGTGGCTGAGGCTGCTGTCCCGTGGTTTCGTGTTAGTGGCTGAGGCTGCTATCTCCGTGGTTTCGTGTTAGTGGCAGAGGCTGCTATCTCCGTGGTTTTGTGTTAGTGGCAGAGGCTGCTGTCCCGTGGTTTCATGTTAGTGGCAGGGGTTTTAGTGGCTGGAGGCAGCCTGCTCGCTACAGAAATGATTCCATCATCGTGTGAACAGAAATGCTCTCCCATCTGCTGAGCTCGGAGGGTGAGCCCTGGACGAGACGTCTTTAAAATGGGCTATTTCACGGGAGGCCGTCTCCGCGGAGTGGTTAGCGCTGCCGGATCGCGCATTAACTTCTCGCCCATCGAGTCACGGGTGGTTAAATTCGTTGTCTTATGTGAAATGAGCTTGATGATCCCGGCTTAGCCTCTAGTGGGTATTAATTCACGTTATGAAATATCCCGGAATAACTTAGCACCGTGTGGCATCATTTGCATTTTTCTCAAGATAGGGGCAGTGATAGGCTGTGGACACGCTCTCTTTTCCCCTCCGAAGGGGACGGCTCTCCCCTGCGGCTTTCGGGGTGCTCGCCGTGGGGTCGCTGCTAGGAATTGGCTGGGAGCATTTGGCTTCAGAGCTTGGTGCGGCGGGAACAGCGCCGCGTAGCTCGGCCCTCAAACCTCACCAGGAGTGCTCGCAGCGACAGGGCTCCAGCCGAGACCGTCCAGGATTTCATGGCCTGCACACACGTGCAGCTGGACACAGAAGCAAACATGTGAGCTGCGAACACACGTGGGGCTGACACACGCAGTTCGGGGGACTCCAGGTGTCCCGCGATGCGTGCGTGGAACCTTCTCCCTTGATGAGACAGGAGGAGGGTTTTTCCGGAAACGCAAGATCCTCGCGCAGTCATTAATTTAGCGAAACTTCTTCAGTCCGATCTGTTCGGACTCACGGTGGGAGGATGGGGCGGCTCCATGTCCTTAATTGAAATCCGGGCACCATAAAAACTGTCTTTCTGCAACTCCAAGACGGCGGCCGGGAGCGGCCGGGTCAGGCTGGGAACCAATTTTCTTCTCATTACTTTTGATTTTGGAGTCGATACAAATTTCATCAGTGATCGCAGGGTGCGGACGCTCGTCTGCCTGGGCCCTGACGCGGGAGAGCGTGCTCTCTGCTCAGAGACTGACGGCCGAGCGGGCAGGTGGGTCAGCAGGGGGAGGAGGGAGACTGGGGAGCTCACAGCCTCCCGGGTGGCTGCCCTCCTGGGGGTTGGGGGTCCGGGGAGAGGGTGGCTGGGAAGGGCGGCAGCCGGAGGCCTCTGAGCCTGAGCCTGGGCTGTGACCTTCTCTCTCCTTCCCTCTGAGGCCGCTGCTCCTGTCCCCCTTCCTGACCCACGTCTGCAGCCCTAATCTCTCTCCTCCTTTCCCTTCTCCCGTTCCCGCAGCTCACAGCATTCCCGACCCCACGGAGAGTTAATTGTAGGGGAGAGGAGGGAGGGTCCCAACTGTGCAGGAATCAGTGGGGTTTTGAGGGCGCCCCGGGCAGAGCCAGCGTGTGGCGATGGGGACCCGGATGTCCCCGGCTCCCTTGTTCCCCTGCGCCCGGCTTGACGCTCGGCGAGTCCCGGGTTCAGCCCATCTGTCAGCAGGCAGTGGCTTAATTGGACGTTTTTTACGAGCCCAGTTTGCTATTTATGTTAAAAGCAATTCGCAGAAATGCCCTTTCTTCACGACGCGGTATTGGCAATGGCGACGTATGTTTAATCACATTTCCATGAGTAATTATCTAATTCGCGTGATTGCCCGTGTAAACCGGGAGGAGAGGACCGGGCCCAGCTCGGTCCCGCCTGGGCCGCGGCAGAGACAGGCGGAGGCCGGGAGGGCACTCGGCCGCCGGCTCTGGCTTCCTGGCGACATCGGGAGGAGATTTTGATTCGCGACAGGGGCTCCCTGAAGCCGGCTCCGGGGAGGGAGCAGCCGCGGGGAACTCACGCAGGTCCCCTCCGCCAGGCGCCCGGCTCCGGGCTGCCCTTCGGAACGTTTCCGGGAGACGGAGGTCACTGACGTTGGTGATTCCTGTTGAAAAATATTCATTTATCAGTATTGGTGCCACTGTAAACAGTGATCAAGCGGCAACATTTGCAACAGTCAAACCGACAGCATTTACTTTCATTTTCTGTCATTTTGGTAATTATGTCAATCAAGACCCACAACTAAAATGATACTTTTGCATGCAGGAAGAAATGAGGGATTCAGATCTTAAAAGACCATTACCATTAGCTTGGAAACGTGCGCCATTTCCCGGTAATTGTTTCCCATCGCGTATATGTCTTCATTCGCCGCCGCGTGTGCCGTTGATCTTTTATAAACAAAGTAGCACCCATCTGCTCCTTGAGACACTCCTGGCGCCCATTCACGGCAAAAATAATACGCGTCCTAATGGCTGCCGCGGATGCCGAGGTCTCCCTTTTGAAATTGGTCTTGGCAGCTTACTTGCAGGTACTTGAGTTGCATCTGTTTGCAATTTTGCAAAACGCGGAAGACTTTAATGTGGAGCGCTGCACGAGGGCTATTTTAATCCGCAGATAACACGGGCTGTCATCAGAAGCCACGTTTATCTTCCGGGAAGGCGGGGCCCCTGTTGAATGGGAACAGACAGCGAGAGGTCAGGGCCGAGGCCGAGGCCTGAGCGTCTTTCCTTTCATGTGCCGGGGCCCTCCCGCGCGTCTCTCCCTTTAAGGTTCGGCGCACGACCCGTTGCCAAGAAGAGGATGTTTTGCCAATAAAATAAAAGACCAGGAAGAGACTCCATCCGAAACGACCGGGAACCCGGGGCCCATGGCCGCCATGTGGCCAGCAGCTGACCGGCTTTCGGTGGACTGTTCGTAAGGAAGGACTAAACACCGCGGGCGCGGGAGAGGAGGCGGGCCCGCCTCCCGGGAGGGGCCGAGCGAGGGTCCTGGGGGGAAGGTGGTCAGCGCCGGACAGCGTGTGGTCACCATCTGTCTTCCGCACGGAGGCCACCCCTCCGAGGATCACCGCGGGGCCCTGCTTCTTCTTTGTTCAAACTCTGGGGCCCGGAAAACCGGAGTCAGGCGAGCGTCTGTTCTAGAACGCGGGCTGGGACTGGAAGGCTGAGTGTGTGGGCGACGGGTCTTGTCCCCGGGGGAGGGGGATGTGTGTGTGGGTGTCCCGATGGGGCAGAGGCAGCAGCCACCGGCCGTTTCTGCTCCGTGTGAGCGCACCCCCCTCCCCATCACCCTCCCTGTCTTCTCTCCGGTCCTCACATGTGTGGGAGCGCGCGTGGCCGTGCTGGAGTGGCGTTCCCGCCCTCGGTGGTCATTTGGCCACGGACACCACATCAGTGGGCGAGGCCTTCAGCCGCTGGGGGAGACGTAGAGGCAGCCAGTGTGGAACTGCCACGGGTGGCCGCAAGTAGGATAAACACCACGGTGTCACCCTCACAGCCCACAGCCCCAGCCACTGCCCATGCCGCCGCCCACAGGAGGGCTTCAGAGCCAGAGCTGCCTCCTGGCTCCGGTTAACCAGCGAGAAGCCGAGCGTCACCCAGCCGCAGCCGGGCCACAGGCGCTGTCAGCCAAGGATCGGCCCCTCCTGCGGGTCCGGGATCTTTCTGGCGACTCACGTGAAACACGGAGCTGAGAATGCCTTCGGGGCAGGAAGGGACAGTGTGTGTGTGAGCCCTGTCGTCATCAGCTCCACAGGCGAATGGACAAATGGACGCTTTTCTGTCACTAGTTCTTCCTTTGTCTCAAAATATGTTTTTATTGGTTTCAGAGAGGAAGGGAGAGGGAGAGAGAGAGAAACATCAACGATGAGAGAGAATCATGGACCGGCTGCCTCCTGCACGCCCCACACTGGGGATGGAGCCCACAACCCGGGCCTGTGCCCTGACCCGGAATTGAGCCGTGACCTCCTGGCTCATAGGTCGATGGTCAACCACTGAGCCACGCTGGCCGGGCGGGTTTCTCTCCCTTTAATGTTTGGGCATGTGATGCTGAGGTGCAAGGAGCCTGGGTGTCTTATAGAGGGCCGGAGTCTGGAGAGGTTCGCCCTCCCCCTGGGTTCCGGGCAGCGTGACGTGTCTGCGTGGGCCCTCCTGGCCCTGCTCATAGGCGATGGTGCCTCCCTGCCCAGGTTGGGGACATCATGCAGCTGTTCCTGCACAGGAGCCCCCCCCCCCCCCCCCCCGATTTCCTGGAGTGGCTCTTGGCCCATGTGGACCCGGCTGGTGGGGCGGGGATTTCGCATCCTCACCGCCGCTGCTGGCGCTTTCTGGACAGGAAACCGTCCGGGGCGTGGTCACCTCGTGGCCGGAGCCCACGCCAGTCTCCGCGGCCCCTGGACGTTGGCTTTTCCCACGTAGAGCTCTGGGCGTGAGAGGCGCCTTGGGGGTGGGTTAGGGTAGAACCAGAATGGAGTGTGTCGGCCACTCCTGGTGGCCTCTGGCCTGGAAAGTGACAGGGTGCAGCTTCCGTTCGGAAATGACACCCAGGCCCCAGCCCTCCCCGGGTCTCCGTGACTCTCAAAGCCTTGGGTCCCCGAAGAGGAGGGACTCGCTCTTCATCCTCATCCGGTCCTTCTCCTGGCACCTGAGGGAGGCCCAGCCTCCACGCCCGTCCCGTCGGCCCCGGGCTGGGCGGGGCTTCCGCGGCCTCTCCCACGGGGCTCGCCCGACACCAGGCTGTCTCAGATGATGCACAGAATTCACACGTGAGCACCGGGCACTTGCAGACAGACCTGTTAGGGAAATACAGTCAGCACATCCGCGCTGTTCGTTCGCAGACGTCCCTGCTTAAGGGAGGCCTACGTTTAAAGAAGTGAGTGGATTCAGAGTTAGAGAATGACGAGGAGGAGGTAACGGTCCAGGGGCACCCGCCGTGCGGAGGCCGGGAAGGTGCCGGGAAGGTGCCTGGTGATGCCTGAGGCGTGGGCACGGGAGGGGGCAAAGGCGGCGGGCACGCCCAAGCTCCCAGCCCTCACCCCCGGGTTTGGGCTCCCAGCAGGTGCAGCGGCCGGCCCGTGGGAGGCCTGCGGGTCCCAGGCCAGCGAGGACGGACCTGCTCCTGCTCTTGGGAAGGCGGGTTTGCTTTAGGTGGCAAAGGGGTGTTTCATCCAAGAAATCTCTGCCTGCCCAGCCGGCCTGGCCCAGGGGTTGAGCATTAACCCATGAGCCCGGAGGTCACGGTTTGATTCCCGGTCAGGGCACACGCCCGGGTTGCGGGCTTGATCCCCATACGGGGCATGCAGGAGGCAGCCGGTCCAGGATTCTCTCCCATCATTGATGTCTCTCTCTTTCTCTCTCTCTCCCTTCCTTTCTGAAGTCAATAAACACATATTTAAAAAGACAAGAGACCTTTACCAGCCCACAAAAGACAAATTAGAACAGGGAGCCCAGAGCCCCTCCATCAGCCGGGAGCTTGGGGGACAGGGCCGAGGCCCCCCACCTTTCCCTTCCACTGTGGCCCCCAGAACATGGGTCCTCGAGGTCCCGAAGGAGAGAGACAGGCCTCTCAGCATCCCAGTGAGGACCCGTGAGGAGCATGGGGGGCAGGCAGTCCAGCTGTGGCCTGGGGCTCACGCTGAGGTTCCGGCCCCTTCCGGTCCCTTCCTGCTGCTGTTTCTGTTAGGGTTCGGGGCTGTGGGTGGGGGACTCAGCATCATCCTCAGGGCTCCCTGTACTGCTCACCAGTGTCCCCGAGGGTGGGGGCTCCTGGGTTGCAGACTCGGAGAAGCAGGTGGCCAGGGACCGTGCTCTCTCAGGGGTCTCAGTTGCCGGGTGCACGGGGCGGGGGGAGCGGGGGGAGAAGGCAGTGGCCGGGGGAGAGTGGGGTGTGATGGCATCCCTCCCTGCTGCGGAGGATGTGGGGGGACTGCGGACCCCTCGGGACTCCGCCCTGAGCACACCCCTCCACGTCCAGATGGCTGGGGCTGGGCGGCTCAGTAGCTGAGACTTTGTGGGGGGCGCCAAGGAGATGTGGTTTCTGCTGGGAGGAGCGGGTCGGCCCCACGGGAGTCACCCTGTCAGGTGTGGGTGCTCCGAGAGGCAGGCGGGGGGACACAGGGGACATGTCCCCGACAGCACAGGGCAGAGGGAAGGAAGGAGGAGGCGGGGCGAGGGGTGGGTGGGGTGTGCGTGTTGCCTGGGGGAAAACCCAGGGCGCAGCGCAGGGCGTAGTGCAGTGTGCGGCACACGGCGGAAGCTCAGTAAATATATTTTTAAAAATATGTGTTTACTGATTGCAGAGAGGAGGGAGAGGGAGAGAGAGATGGAAACATCCATGATGAGAGAGAATCCTGGACCGGCTGCCTCCTGCACGCCCCACACTGGGGATGGAGCCTGCAACCTGGGCATGTGCCCTGACCGGGAATCGAGCCGTGACCTCCTGGTTCCTAGGTTGATGTTCAACCGCTGAGCCCCGCCGGCCGGGCTAAAGGCTCAGTAAATATTTAAGTGGACGGATAGGGGGGAGCAGGGCTGGCTGTGTGGGTGCCAGAGCTGGTCCCGAGTATAATTGTCGCAGAGAACACTTTCCAGTCCCCGTCCTGTCTGAGCCCCACACACTGCGTGCCACCCCGTGGACAGCAGCCCCTGAGGGCCGGCGGAGGTGCCCTCTCCTCTCGTTAGCTCAGCGCGGAGGACTCGCCCGTGGGGGAAGGAGGGGAATTAAACATAACAGGGCGTGTGCCGTCGTGAAAGCGAGGGCGTGACGGTGGATGCGGCCACGAGTGCGGGCGCCGTTCTCACCCCGCGGTCCGATCAGGGCGCTTCGGATCCCGCCCGCTCGGAAACGGCCTGTGTTAACCAGATGTTCAGTTTCTCACTGCTGCGAGAGTCCCCTGGAGCCCCATGTGAGCGTGTGCACGCGTGGGTGTGTGTGCATTCCCACGTGCACGCGGGGGAACAGACCCCACGTTCCACCGTTGTCTGAGAGTTACGCGCTCCCCCCGAATCCTTCCTGGGGCATCTTTCTCGAAAGAAACGCTCAGATCGGGCCAGGCTGAAATTCACACACACGCAAGCACACACAAGCACACGCAATGTGCACACACGCGCCCACGCACTCACTTCAGACTCTGAGAAACTTCGAGAGAAAACAGGGACTCCCCGCCGTCCAGGATCCCGGGAAGAAGCGTCCAGTCCCGGCTGCCAAGCCCGGCCCGGTGCGTGGCGGGGTCAGCCCCCGGGCCGCGGGGCCGTCTCTCCTTCTGCCCATGTTTAATGCGGACGAGGCAGCTCCGGGCGGACGCCTGGTGCCGCAGGCCACCCACCGCGGGCGCTCCCAGCCGGGCCGCTGCCGGGAGCCTCCTAAACGGCGCTAATCAGCCCGCAGAGGCCTGCCCTGGTCCCGTCAGCGTGTGGCTCAGATGTGCTGATGACCTGGAATTGAGAGTCAGGAGGCAGGTGGGGTGGGGGGAGCGGGAACTCTAGGCTGCAGGGGGGGTAGAAGGGGGAAGCTGGAGACAGTGCTGGGGGAGGGGTTCCCCAGCCTCCCCTCCTCACCAACCCCTCCCCTGTGTGTGAATGCATGTGCATGTGGACATGCATATGTGCATGTGTGTGCATGCGTGTGCATGCGCGTCAGTGTGTGTGTTCTTGTGTGCGTGCATGTGTGCAAGATTGTTCAGGGCCAGGGACAAAATGGAAGGTTTCAAGTTCTGAAATATTTACAAGGGGGCTTTGGGTTTTGTATATGTTAAATGAATCAACAGACATTTTGGCTGCTGAGGGGTGAATGGTGACTTGTGATTATATTAAAAAAATAAAGCCACGGCTACTCTGAAGCCCCCCTCCCCCACTCTGTCCTCGGTGAGGCAGGCAGACTCCCCCCTGCGCCCCCCCTGCACCCCCCCCCCGCCTCCGCGGTCTGGGGAGCAGGCCTCCATGGAAAGTTGAACAAAAGTGTCCCTCTCGTCACCGCCCAGCCAGCAGCCTTGAGGCTGAGGGTCAGTTGCTATTTCTATTTTAAACCTTGATTTTTGCAAAGTTTGTCTTTTGACTGTTCTCATTCTAATGAGGCTTAGTGGGGGGATCGGCTCCTAGTTCCATGCCAGGCTGGGAGGACAGAGACAGAAACCCGGGAAGAAAGAGAAAGTTCTGCTTTGGGCGGGAGGTGGGGGTGGGGGGGTGGGGAGGCAGCCTCACCGGCCCGTCACCGGCCCTCCCCGCACTTTCAAAGCTGCGCCATTGGCTCTGCAGCCCTGCGGCTGCTGCTTGACTCTGGACATGATCTGTGGCTCCTGGGCTCTCAGGTGCTCCCTCCTCCTCCTCCTCCTCCTCCTCCTCCTCCTCCTTTTCTCCTCCTCCTCCCCCTCCTCCTCCTCCTCCTCCTCCCCCTCCTCCTCCTCCCCCTCCTCTTCCTCCTCCTCCTCCCCCTCCTCCTCCTTCTCCTCCCCCTCCTCCTCCTCCCTCTCCTCTTCCTCCTCTCCCTCCTCTTCCTCCTCCTCCTCCCCCCTCCTCCTCCTCCTCCTCTCTTCCTCCTCCCCCCCCCTCCTCCTCCCCCCTCCTCCTCCCCCTCCTCCTCCTCCCCCCTAGTCCTCTTCCTCCTCCTCCTCCTCCTCCTCCCCCTCCTCCTCCTCTTCCTCCTCCTCCTCCCCCCCCTCCTCCTCCTTTTCTCCCCCTCCTCCTCCTCTCCTCCTCCTCCTCCTCCTCCTCCTCCTCCTCTCCTCCTCCAAGGGACCAGGCAGCTCAGAGGCCACCTCCTCCAGCCCCACCTGCGGCAGGTGAGGCCACGTGTCCCTGGGCAGCTCTCTATGCACTGTGGCATCTGTCACTCCGTCCGGGGGGACACACCTGCCGTGGGCGAGCGCCATGGCAGAGGGCACGGGCTGGGCAGGTGCTGGGCCCCCGGCCCCAGGCGGGAGGAGGGGAGATTGCAGACAGGTATCTCCAGGCTGCACACGCCCCGAGGCTGGGCGGTGTCAGGAGGCGGGCAGGGAGCGGGCAAACGAGTGACGAAACAGCAGTTGCCCCTTCCACCCTGCCCTGCCTGGCGTCACCTCGTCACCTCTCTGCTGGCCGGGCGTGGGCGGGACACAGGTCTGCTGGCCGGTCAGGGGCTCCGCTTTCTCGGGGTTCACAGACTTTCTCCCCAAGAGGCTGCCCCTTCGGTCAGAGCATAGGGACGGGTCCCGATTTACAGCCCCTGGTGCCCGTCCCTGTCCCTGCCAGGCTGACGGGCACCCCATGGCCTGGCATCGGGGGGCCAGGGCGGCGTCCCTGCGTGGGGCCCAGCAGTGGCTTCCCCAGGGGGCCGCGCGGCGTGCGTTTAATTATTCGCCGGTGTTCTCTCTGCATCTCCCTGCCCCTGATTGTTTTGTTGTCTTTCTCTAAATATATTTATTTGAAATTCTGTGATCAAAGAGTGAAGAAAAAAAACCAAAACAACCCACACAAAATAAAGCAGGATATTAAAATGAAAAAAAAATTTGTGAGGAGGTTGGAATGTCAAGATCATTTTTATTAGCGAAGTTTGCAAGAAGCAGCCACGTTTATCTGCACAAACGGCCCCCATCGAGCGGCTCCTCCCAGCCGGGCGTCGGGAGGGATCCTGGCTGGCACGCCCGGGTTTCAGACGCCTTGGACGTCAGGCAGGAAAATTCGTTTTAATTAAAATGAACGGATTTTTCTTGATCATATTTTAACACACGCGCGCGCGCACACACTACACACACACACACACACACACACACACACACACACATTCCCACACATCTGTGTTCGGAATTGATAAAGAAAGGACTCCGGTTAAATAATCCACTTTTGTCTGACAACGGAATCCGTTAGAGAGGTGCAAATATGCAGAGAGCTTGTTGGAAATGCATCCCAGCGGCTGTCAGGTTTTATTATGCGGGGAGGTGTCATGTTTGTTCCGAAGCTGAGTGCAGATGGCAGAGTGGAAGAAATGGATCACTAATTTTAACAATGATTAATGAACAGAGATAGAAAATGAATTACATTGGACTATCGGAGGCAAGAAATATTTTTTGTGAAAATTTTGACTCATCTGCTCGGCTGTTCTCTGCAAATTACTTTCAGAAATTCTATATGTTGTCAACAGTTGACTGCATTTTCCATTACTGTCTATTTCTGTTCTTAAGTACTTTTGTGTTATTAGAGATACATAATTTCAAAATACCAATACATTCCTGATTACTTAGAGAAAATGTATGTAACGGTGTGCCTGTCCCATAGACGCCGGCCATAAAAGTCCTGTTTTGTAATCATCTTTCATTCTTCCTCATTTTATCACGACATTAGGAATATTTGATAAAGAGAAGGGGGTGGGCGGGGACTCCTCCAGCCCGTGCAGAAGAAAGAAACCACGTCTGCCACGAAGGGCCGTCTGGCGGCTCACGTGGCCGTCCTCGGCCGCCAGCCCTGCGTGCAGCCTCTGCCTCTCGTGGTGGCAAGGGCTGCCCCGCTCGGGCACCAGCCTCTGGGGGCCAGGCCCACGCTGCCCGTCCCCTGCTGGGGCGGCCGCACACCTGGCGCTGACCTGCTCCATGTGCAGGAGGTCATCGCTGTTCGTGTTTGTTTTTTTTTGAGGATGAGAGAGAGAGAGAAAACATCAGTGATGAGAGAAAATCATGGACCGGCTGCCTCCTGCACGCCCCACACGGGGATCCAGCCTGTAACCCAGGCATGTGCCCTGACGGGGAATCGGACCCTGACCTCCTGGTTCATAGGTCGACGCTCAACCACGGAGCCACGCCGGCTGGGCATTGAGGTTGTCCAGAGACCTCCCTCCAGAACCCTCCTCTAGTCCCGTCCGCTGCTCCTCTGGAAGAGGTAGTGAGTGTCCATGGCGCTTCGTGGGTCTCGTTTCCTGCCTATGTGTGCATGCGTGTGCGTCTGTGTGGTCTGCAGAGGATGGGACAGGGTGTGTTTGGTGGCGATGCTGCTCCTGGTGGCAGGCCCACACCTGTGAGTGCTCGCACGGAGAAGCGGGCAGGGAGGACCTCTCCCAGGCTTCCTTTTCTTTTGCAGGGGGCGGGGTGGAGGGATAGTAACCACCTTAAATAGGTTGACCTCAAGATGTCCATTTCCTGAGACCCTCTGGCTGAGAAACGGTGTCCTCGTCTTTGGATCCCGTATTGTCTGGGGAGGCACCAAATTTCATCCGTCGGGAGTCACGTTAAGCAGTGACATGAGCCAGTGTCATAGTTAGCACTTCAGACGACCCAGTCGCAGCTCAGCCGTGTATCAGCCCATGGATGCAACTCCCCTCCCACCCCCCTCCCAGCCCCCTCCCACCCCCTTCCAAGCCCCCTCCCAGCCCCTTCAAAGCCCCCTCCCAGCCCACTCCCCACTCCACCTCCCCCCCCGCACCTCCACTGCACAGCCTCCTCTGACCCCGGTCGGACTGCAGCCTGGGCTTGGTGGTTACTTTGCACCCAAACCTCCCGTGAGTGTGAGCAGGGCGCAGGGCCCGGCGGTCAACGGGCTGAGCGCCTTGGAGAGCCGCGGCGCCTGAACAAATGGCCCGTCCACAAGGACTTCCAGTTCCTGCGAGCGCTTTCCAAGTTCCCGGCTGACGGCTTTATTTATGCTCTTGACCTGTGGGAACAAGCGCTGCTTAGAAAGCAGAAGGCTCCCGTGATGAGAGTGCTTGGCGCAGAGGAAATTGCGGCGTGAAAAGGACACTGCTCCTCACTTTGGGAGCGAGAACTGTGGGGGCCTCGCTTCCCGGGCTCCTCTGGGGTTCTGCCTGTCTGGGCGCCCCATCCCACTGGCCTTGGGGTCCCCGAGTGAGGACGCCCGTGTCTCCCACTTTGCTCGCTCCTGGGCGCGATGACCCCGAAGAAGGTGGAGATGTATCTGCAATGGGCCCACATCACGCAGAGGGTGCGCGCTGGGGCCAGGTGGGCGTGCTGGGGCCTGGTGGGTGCGCTGGGGCCTGGTGGGCGGGCTGGGGCCTGGTGGGTGCACTGGGACCTGGTGGGCGGGCTGGGGCCTGGTGGGTGCGCTAGGACCTGGTGGGCGGGCTGGGGCCTGGTGGGCAAGCTGGGGCCTGGTGGGTGCGCTAGGACCTGGTGGGCAAGCTGGGGCCTGGTGGGCAAGCTGGGGCCTGGTGGGTGCGCTGGGACCTGGTGGGTGCGCTGGGGCCTGGTGGGCATGCTGGGGCCTGGTGGGTGCGCTGGGACCTGGTGGGCGAGCTGGGGCCTGGTGGGTGCGCTGGGGCCTGGTGGGTGCGCTGGGGCCTGGTGGGCGTGCTGGGGCCTGGTGGGTGCGCTGGGGCCTGGTGGGTGCGCTAGGACCTGGTGGGCGGGCTGGGGCCTGGTGGGCAAGCTGGGGCCTGGTGGGTGCGCTGGGGCCTGGTGGGCGCGCTGGGGCCTGGTGGGCGTGCTGGGGCCTGGTGGGTGCACGCTGGAGCCTGGTGGGCGTGCTGGGGCCTGGTGGGTGCACTGGGACCTGGTGGGCGGGCTGGGGCCTGGTGGGCGAGCTGGGGCCTGGTGGGTGCGCTGGGGCCTGGTGGGTGCGCTGGGGCCTGGTGGGTGAGCGCTGGGGCCTGGTGGGTGAGCGCTGGGGCCTGGTGGTCACTGTGGGAAAACAAGGGCAGCGCCACGGAGTCCTGCTCAGGTTACGCAGCATCTGCTGAACACGAGGGAAGCACGCAGCGTGGAGGAACCGGGTGGGGATACTCCCGTAGCCCAGTTAGAATGTGACTGGGGCCAGCCGGCTAGTTGTGTCTCTCTTGGCAGATGTGTTTCTGGAATCCTCCACCAGCCCCGGCGCCTGCCATGGGGGTGGGGGGGAGGGTTGCTCACAGGCCATCACAGGTGGTTGTTGGGAGGGGGCGTGGGGTGCTGCGAGGCAGCGAGAGCTCCGTGCGTGCGGTGGGGGCCGTGGCCACAGCCTGGGGCCCCTGGTGTGAGACCCACGTGGAGGGGTGAGCTCGGGGGGGAGAGGATCCCACACAGGGCAGACAGAGAGGTGGGAGGAGCTCAGGAGTGTGGCTGACCCACATCAGAGACGAGGACTCGGCAGGCACAGGCCGTCCCCATGATGTGGGGGCGGGAAGTCAGGTGGGCGATGACCCGTAGGAATGGGTTCAGCTACTTGAGACTCAGACTTTTTTTAAAAAATATTTTTTTATTGATTTTGAGAGAGAGAGAGAGAAGCATCAATGATGAGAATCATGGATCAGCTGCCTCCTGCATGCCCCCCACTGAGGATTGAGCCTGGAGCCCGGGCCTGTGCCCTGACCGGGAATCGAATGGGACCTCCTGGTTACTGGGTTGAAGCTCAATCGCGGAGCCACGCCCGCCAGACTCCGATGTTTGTATCTGAACCCCGAACTCGGCGGTGCCTGGCTCCGCCTCCTTCAGACACAACACCTGGCTGCTTAGCCTGAGCGCGCTCCCGTCCACAGGGACCTGGTTTCTGGCGTCTGGCCCAGCCTCTGCTCGGACGGATGGGCACGCCGCCGCAGACCAGTGGCCGGTGCTCTGAGCGCAGTGGGCGGCCCGGCTGCCACCTGGCACCGGGGTTCACGGGCAGCTCTGGGCATTTTCTTCTTCTTTTTGTTGTTGTTAATCCTCACCTGAGGATATTTTCCATTGATTTTTAGAGAGAGTGGAAGAGAGAGGGAGAGACAGAGAGAAACACATCGATGGGTTGTCTCCTGCACACGCCCCCACCAGGGCCCAGGCCGGGGAGGAACCTGCAATGGAGGTACGTGTCCTTGACCGGAATCGAACCCGGGACCCTTCGGTCCATAGGCTGACGCTCTACCCACTGAGCCACACCGTGCAGGGCCGCTCTGAGAGTTTTCCAAGGCTGTCGTCGGCGTGGGTTCGGTTGTAGTTACCTTCCAGCTGATTGGAACTAACTCACGTCTGACCTGAGGAGTCAGGCAATTTGAAAAATGGTTTTTAAATATCTTTTTAATGGGAGAATCCATCCACAGACAGGGACACCCACCCACCGACACGCTCCCTCGGCCTCCGTGGTTGCCTTTTCGGGGGCTGTGCCTTTGGGGACACCTGTGCCTGTCAGCACAGACCCGCCTGCCCGTCCGGCACGCCCCTGACCCGCCCCCTCCGCCCGCCACCCCCGGAGGGAACACTCAGGCCGCGTGGAGTGATCATAGCAGAGCGGCCGAGAGCAAGGCCGGGGACACGCCAGGTGCCGTCATCCCCCCGTCGCCGCAGGTAAATAACGGGTTGACCTTTCCGGGGCTCCGGCACTCCCCTAATCAGAACCGGGGATCTGGAGAACAACACTTCATTTACTTGATAGACAAAAGCACAATTGTACTTGAAGTAATGTGATTTCTAAATAGACACCGCCTGTCAGAAATAAATGCGTTCCAAGTAAAATGTAGCTCAAGGAGACAATTAGCAAACAGAGGTGACGCCGTAAACAGGTGTGCCCATTATTCCCCCGGCTCGTGGCAATATATTCGCGTCTCTTAGAGTGATGGGGGTCACGTGACGGTTTGGTGAATTATCTATCGGGATCATCTGACTGATGAAGCCGCCGCTGCGGATCATTTAAAAATGCATCTCACAAATTACATGGTAGCTGGGAAAGGCAGGTCTTTTTTTTTTTTTTTTTTTTTTTAAGAACAATGCTTTTCTGAAGCTATGCGCCAGCATCCGTAATTTCCCCTTTGAAAGGGACGGAGGCCGGTTCATCATGCTGGGCGTGCCGTCGGTCAAGGTTGTGCAAATTCATTACGGTGTTTGTTAATGTATAAAACATTTTCTGTCTGGTCTCGGTGACTCTGGGTGTCTTTCATTTTATTATTTTTTTAAAATTCTGTGCTGTTTCTGAACACCTGCCCGAGCCCTGTTACCTGTGGGCAGAGCAGCGGGAAGATCCTCTTTCTAAGAATGTTTACAAAATCTTTTTTTTTTTTTAAATCCTCATCCAAGGATATTTTTCCATGGATTTTTAGAAAGAGTGGAAGAGAGAGCGAGAAACATCGATGTGAGCGAGCCACATCGATGGGTTGCCTCCTGCAGGCGCCCCGACCAGGGGCCCGGCTAGGGAGGAGCCTGCAACCGAGGTTGGTGCCCTTGACCGGAATCGAACCCGGGACCCTTTGGTCCGCAGGCTGACGCTCTACCCACGGAGCCACACCGGCCAGGGCTGTTTACAAAATCTTTACCAAAATGGAAAGACGTGGAATATGGGAGGGAAAGGCCATTTTCCTTGTCTTCTCTGTGGATTGTGAGGGTTGCACGTGCTGGAATCGGGGACTAGAAACTGTGCCGCGAGGCAGCGAGGGGGCCGCCGCCGACGCCAGACTCGGAAAAGGCCGGCTTCCTGGGGCCCTTTCCCCTTAAGCGCAGGCTCTGTCCTCATGGCGCACGCTCCCCGGCGCTCCCCCTGGCATTTTCAATCTACCACACGGACATTTTTGTGTAGCGTGAGGGACACTTGCAGGAGCTAGTCTGTTTCTGCGTGTGACTATGAAACCACAGGGAAATGGTGACATGTTTTGCGTGGCCTCCAAGTCGGTTTGCCCTTGAATGTCCTTGGTTTTCTCCAGAATGACCAGGAGCTGGAGCTGCGCTTGGTGCGGTCAGAGGGGACAGCTCGCCAGGGCGGCGCCTGCGGGCACCTGCGGCCCAGACAGAGGCCCGGAGATGCCGTTCCCCCCCGGAGGGTCCTGTGCGGCGCCCCTCCGCCCGTCCCTCACCCACATGGTGTACGTGTCTGTGCGGTGACGGGCGAGCAGATGGGCCGTGGGAGCCACGTCCGCCAGCAGGGAGTGCGCGTTCCGTGGCCCCAGCCTGCGCGGCGCTGGTGTGGTCCGTGCTCTGGGTCTGGCCGGTGTGTTGTGTGCCCCACGGTGGCTTTAACGTGCAGCTTCTTCACCGCACACCAGGGCGTCTGCTCCCGGCTACTTTGCGCCTGCAGGTCTCCGGCCAGCTGTCCAGATGTCTCGCCCATTTGTGCCTGGCTGCTCACTTCTTATTGCTGAGACCCAGGAGCTCTTTGTATATGTTGGTGCCGTCCTTTCTCCAACGTGTCTTTGCCCAAGATCCTCGTCTTCTCTGTCTCCTCACACTGCCCCTTGTCACCCTGCGCAGACGCCCGCCTCAGCCAGGGGCCTGGGTTCTCACAGGGCCCAGCAGCCTCTATGTGCACGTGCTCACACACAGGCACATGGGCACACACAGACACACACACAGACACATGCACACAGACATACACAGACACACACACAGATACACACAGACACAGACACACACACAGATACACACACAGACACACACACAGATACACACAGACACAGACACACACACATACACATACACACACACAAACACACACACAGACACACACACAGATACACACAGACACAGACACACACAGACACACACACAGATACACACAGACACAGACACACACACAGACACACAGATACACACACAGATGCACAAACACATGGGCACACAGACACACACACACAGATACACACAGACACAGGCACACAGACATACACAGACACACACACAGATACACACAGACACATAGACACAAGGCACACCGACACAGGCATACACAGACACAGACACAGATACATACACACACACAGAGACAGAGACACAGACACAGACATAGACAGACACAGACACACAGACACACACAGACACATGGGCACACAGACACACACAGACACACACACAGATACACACAGACACAGGCACACAGACACACAGACAGATACACACAGACACATGGGCACACAGACACACACACACATACACACAGACACACACACAGATACACACAGACACATGGGCACACAGACACACACACACACACACACAGATACACACAGACACAGACACACAGACACACAGACAGATACACACAGACACATGGGCACACAGACACACACACACATACACACAGACACACACACAGATACACAGACACAGATACATACAGAGACACAGACACAGACACAGACACACAGACACATAGGCACATGGACACACACACACAGACACAAGGCACACAGACACTCAGACACACAAACAGACACACACTGATACACACTAACACACATAGACACACACACCAACACACATACAGACACACACAGATACATAGACATACAGACACATACTCAAACACACAGAAACAGACACACAGACACACACACAGACACAGATACACAGACACACAGACACACAGACACAGATACACAAAGATACACAGACACATGGGCACACAGACACACGCACACACTGACACACATATAGACACACACACTGACACACATACAGACACACACAGATACATAGACATACAGACACACACTCAAACACACAGAAACAGACACACATAGAAAAACATAGAAAGAAATGCATCAAAATAGCAACATCAATCACATCAGCCAATGGAATTGTGGATTGTTGTCATTTTCTTCTTTGTAGTAGATTTATTTATATGTTCTAAATTTTCTACCAGTGAGCACATATGGCTTAATTAAGCCGTTTTATAAAACAGAAAGGAAATGAAATAAGACCAAAAAGGAACCCCTGCAAAGGAGACCCCACGATCGGTGAGTGAGAACTCACATAATTTCCATTCTGACGTCAGCAAATCTCCAGGGAGCCGGCCCCTCAGGTGACATAGACGATAATACGTTTTCTCCAAAACCAGCTTCAGAGAACCAATGAGTTTTTATTACGGCCAAATTCCGCTGTCGGAACGGCCTGATACTGTGCTCAGCTCGACATCAACCCTTTGACAGTAGAAATAGAATGCGAGCCGTACATGCTGGCCACGTAGGCAATTGGGAAATTTTAAAGCGACATTAAAATGGTAAAGAGAAACCGGTGAAATGGATTTTAAGGGGCTATTTCGTTGAATTCAGCGTCTCCAAGATACGATTTCAACCTGTAAAGAGTAGAGAGGATACACCCGAGGCATTTCTCATCCTCAGAGCAGGATGCGGGCTTCCCCCTCACGGCGCGTCCCGTCGGCGGGGAGTCGCAGGCGCCCAGCAGCCGTGAGGTCAGGCCTGCCCGCCGCGTGTCAGCACCAGTGGAACCGGAAGCACCCTGTGTGCAGTGACTTCTCACTAGATAAGCTGCCGGGTTCCTGTGCTTTCCTGAAGATGTGAAACGTCTGTGAGGTTCAGGTGGCGATACCACCTCTCAGAAGGCACAGCCCTGGCTGGTGTGGCCGAGTGGATAGAGCGTCGGCCTGCAGACCGAAGGGTCCTGGGTTCGATTCTGGTTGCAGGCTCCTCCCCGGCCCGGGCCTTGGTCAGGGCACGTGCAGGAGGCAACCAATCGATGTGTTTCTCTCACGCCGATGTTTCTCTCTGTCTTTCTCTCTCTCTTCCACTCTCTCTAAAATTCAATGGAAAAATATCCTTGGGCGAGGATTAACAAAAAAAAAACCCTTAAAAATAAAATAAAAAGGCATTTATAGTCTCCTGGCGTTTCTTCTTCCGTTCGCTCACTCGGCGTCTGGGGCCAGCGTGGTCCCAGCTCGGGCCTCCTGTGGAGTCCTTGGGCCGAGTCCTGAGGAGGGGTGAGGCCGGGGAGGCCGGGGGCTGGGCAAGGGCACTCACTCCTGGAGGAAGCAGCCCCGGGCGGAGCCGGGTGCCCCCCCCCCCCCCCCCCCGGGGCGAGTTCAGCTCCGGCTCCCCACTCCTGTGGCCGCTGCGCCCCTGCTGCTTGTCGTAGGCGGCACGGGTCTGGAGCTGCTGGTCTGTGCGCCTCACCTGAGCACGCTGGCCCACGGGACACGCTCTCCTCCGCCTCGTCCTGGCCAGAATCCCCACCGGGGGACGAGGAGAGGAGTCCGTGAGTGGAATCATGCCGAGGTCTGTGCGTGCTCCTGAGGACACGGGCACGCGGGATGGTGGGCGTCTCTGACCAGTGGCCACGGGCGGGCTCGGCTGCCTCGGGCAGGGGCTCTCCGAGCCGCAGAGAGAGATGCTGCCCGGGGTGAGGGGGGTGGCTCAGAGCGGGGCCTCGGAATCAGCCCGTGTGGATGCAGACCCTGATTCCTACGCCCACCAGCCCTTCACCTTGGGCAAGGTAGTCCATGGCTTGTGCCTCAGTTTCCCATAGATAAACGAACATGATGATAGCCCCTGCCTCACGGGGGTGTCGTGAGGGTGAAGGGTGCCAGTGGGTCAGTCAATACCTGGAACTCTGGTGGGGGGGGCGTGCTAAGTGCCCAGTCAATGTCAGCTGTCACTCCTGCTGTGCCAGGAATGGTTAGGGTGTGGGCGTGTCCCTTTCCACATGGTGTCTGCACCGACATGCGTGTCCACTCACTTGTGTACATGCATGTGTATGTGGACATGCATGTATGCACATGCATGTGTATGTGCTCATGTGAATGAACCCTGGCTGTTTCCGGGACTGCATTTCTTATAAAAATGTTTTTATTGACTTCAGAGAGGAAGGGAGAGGGAGAGAGAAACATCAATGATGAGAGAGAACCATCAATTGGCTGCCTCCTGCACACCCCCCACTGGGGATCGAGCCCACAACCTGGGCATGTGCCCTGACCGGGAATCGAACCATGGCCTCCTGGTTCCTAGGTCAGTGCTCAGCCACGGAGCCATGTGGCCAAGCTGGACCGACTTTCTTCAACGGCTCAAGTCCTGTCCCCTTCTGGCGCCACCAGCCTGCGCCGCGCCAGCATCCACAACACCGCCCGCTCTGCTCTCCTCACTTCCTCCTCCTCGGGGCTGCTATGACTATGAGTTAGTTGTAGGTTGGGGGGACTTGCAAGCAAAACTCAAAGCCGAGCAACTTCAAAAAGCAGGGGGGGGGGCGGGGCCACTGGGGGAGCACAGGGGCCGAGGGGGCGCTGGTGCTGTGGGCGGGGTGGGGGGGTTCCCCCATTTCTTCAAAGGGGACACCAAGGGTTTCCAGTCGTCACTTAAAAGCTCACGTGCAACACTTGGGCAATCTGACGGCTTCCAAACAGCTGTCACTGCCTCTGGCGTGGCCTGGGCCCCACGGGCCGCAGCCTCGGACTTCCCGGGAAGGGTTAACCGTCAATCTGGAGCGCCTGACAAAGGAGACGCTGCCTGATTATCCGGGGAAAGTTTTTTTCTTAACTCTCAGTGAAGCAGTACTAATTATTACTCCAGCGTAAATGAGGTCATTTCCTATTAGGAGAACAGAATGCCTGGCCGCGCCTTGCCAATTCATACCAGCTATTTTTCACACAGACTCAGCTTTTTCGTGGTTTTGTGTTGTTGTTTTTTTTAAAAATTTTTTTTTTAAAAATCCATTCATTTGTATTAGAAAAGTGTAAACCGTCGCAATAATAGTCGCCCGTGATTACCCAGATGAGCTTTTGTCATGTGTGGGTGGTTTGAATACCATGTGTTCGCCACGGAACAATTAGGCAGCTGAATGGATCTTTAAAACAATCAGATACTTTTATCTCCCCGAAAAAAAGGAAAAAAAAACCTCCGCATTCCTTGGATGTACACTGTCCGACCGCACATCCCGGGAGCAGCGCGCGCCCGGCAGGGTGACTTTTCGGAAATACGTTGATCAAGGACAAAAAGACACCCGACTCGCGTGCCTCCGTGTTTTCATTTTTCCGTGCAAGCAGAGAGATTTAAGGAATATTGTAGCAAACAAAGGGTAATTGTTTCAGCCCAGATGTTGCTTTTGCACAACAAGCAGGTTACAATGTTCCCACAGAGCTGATGAGCCCAATCAGGGAAATGATTAAAAATTGATTTTGTCCCTGTAATTACAGTATGTAAACTACTTAGCTTGGATTGCAAAGGAAGTGATTTTCTAATTACGTATATACTCTGGTGTCTAATGATTGGTTTTTTGAAGTAATGAAGAGAGAGCGCTAACGACTCCTTGGTGTTCTGGTGTTTAAGAAAGACCATCTTTAGAGTAAGCAGCACCAGAGAAAGAGTTTAAATTGAATTTTCAACACTGTTAATGCGCACATGGGCTTGTTTATTAAAGAGACAGGGGCGTAATTTGATTGGCTCCGAGCATCTTGGCTTCTTTTTTTTTTCTTTTTTCCGAGCTAAAGCATGTAAGATACCGCCTGATTATCCGGGGAGAGTTACATGTATGGGGCGGCCACTGGCAGGAGGAAAGCCCCCGCCTCCTGTCACCCCGGAACTGGTCTGGTAGCTTGGGGTGCAGGTTCACTCAGATCGGACAGGTATCAGGCGGCTTCTCTGTCAAATGCAGGAAGGGCTTCCCTGGAACCGTGTCCGGCGGCCCCGGGCATGCCGCCCTGGGATGCTATTTCAGTGTCCGGGTGGCAGCGTCCCCACCCCAACACGTGTGTGCGTGCACTCACAGGCGTGCAACCCCTGTTTGCAGGCCTGGCCCTGCTGGGCCTGTGGTGGGACCCCGTGGAGTGGGCTGAAGGGGTTTAGGAAAGAACGGGCGGGCCGGGTCAGCGTGGCTCAGTGATTGACATCGACCTACGTATGAACCAGGAGGTCATGCTTGGATTCCCCGTCAGGGCATATGCCCGGGTTGTGGGCTCGATCCCCAGTGGGGGACGTGCAGAAAGCAGCCAATCGATGGTTCTCTCATCATTGTTTCTCTCTCTCCCTCTCCCTTCCTCTCTGAAATCAATAAAATATATTTAAAAAAAGAAAAAAAGAGAACGGGAGGGATTTCAGCTCCTTCTCTGCTCAAACACCTGGTGGCTCAGTGGGCGTGGCTCAGTGGGCGTGGCTCAGTCGGTGTGGCTCAGTGGGCCTGGCTCAGTCGGTGTGGCTCAGTGGGCGTGGCTCAGTCGGCGTGGCTCAGTGGGCGTGGCTCAGTGGGCGTGGCTCAGTGGGCGTGGCTCAGTCAGTGTGGCTCAGTGGGCGTGGCTCAGTGGGCGTGGCTCAGTCAGTGTGGCTCAGTGGGCGTGGCTCAGTCGGTGTGGCTCAGTGGGCGTGGCTCAGTGGGCCTGGCTCAGTGGGTGTGGCTCAGTGGGCCTGGCTCAGTCGGTGTGGCTCAGTGGGCCTGGCTCAGTTGGTGTGGCTCAGTGGGCCTGGCTCAGTCGGTGTGGCTCAGTGGGCCTGGCTCAGTCGGTATGGCTCAGTGGGCGTGGCTCAGTGGGCCTGGCTCAGTGGGTGTGGCTCAGTGGGCCTGGCTCAGTCGGTGTGGCTCAGTGGGCCTGGCTCAGTCAGTGTTGCTCAGTGGGCGTGGCTCAGTCGGTGTGGCTCAGTGGGCCTGGCTCAGTCAGTGTGGCTCAGTGGGCGTGGCTCAGTCGGAGTGGCTCAGTGGGCGTGGCTCAGTGGGCGTGGCTCAGTGGGCCTGAC